>NC_136518.1:39159964-39239964 GCF_053919585.1 Euprymna scolopes | reverse complement strand
CATTCTTAATGCACTTTTTTCAGCAATGAACGAGATCACTAATGCCTTAGTTATAAAAATGAGCAACTTCGGAAAAACATCAATTTTGTGGGATTGAGAATACGATGCGTGTCGTGGAATAATAACGTTATGATGTGTCCTTCCGAGGTCCAAAAGGATAAGTTAGTCGAAATGCACAATGTCTTCAGATTAAGGTGGAGAGGCTGTGTATGGGATATTCTTTTTACTCGCATCCTTGTTGCCACGCTGAAATTCGCGAACCAATCACCTTCAGAAACGTTCACCAGATGTCGATGAATGAAGGAATTCAATGACACATCTCTGATTCTGAGGAGTTGTTTTCTTAGAGTCTCACACCGTAGATATCTTTAACAGAAAGATGAATCTTTAAGGACCTGGACATGTTTACAGTTATTACTACTACAAAATTAAGAATTCCCGTGCGAATGAACAAGAAGTGGTATTCATTTTTACTACTGTTATACGTTTAATGGAAAATTAATGTTTTATTAAAACCAATTCTCTCATAAAGATGTTCACTTTACTTTACACCAACATAACGACTTGACATATAAACCCTTAAAAAATGAAGCAAATATGTTTCTTTTATAATCATAAAAGTTCTTGCTGAATATATTACCCGTCAATATCATTATGTGCGGTCCTGTGAAATATGTGTACGTGACTTTCAGAATAGGATTCGATAAAAAGCTTCAGTAAATATGAAATTAGTAATCACACGTTTCAGAATTGTCAGAAGTAGTAAACATCCGTCTCAGAATTGTTTCGTGTTAGATATTGAGGTTTATTAAACATTAGCAGGACCCGTTAATCGGCGTTGCCTGGTGGAAGCATGTCCCACTCTCGTAAAACGTTTTAGTACGGCTGTTGTTGGTATTGCCCAACACCTAACCCTCAAACACCGACCACATGTTAAGAGCGGATTTTGGAGTATACATTCTCAACATCCTAATGCTAAGAATGCCTTTTAGAATGGGCACCCTCAAGTTGAATTCAATCAAGATAATCGTTGTCATGATCCTGGGTGTCAGGCCAACGATTATCTTGATTAAATTTACTATACTATACTATGAACCAACCTTTAATTTTCGATATGAAGTGCCGTTCGAAAAAAAACTGTAAATAATGTGGGTGTGTAGTGTCCGTCAGAAAAAAAATTGAAATGTTTGGAACTTATGTAATTTTTGTTACCGTGCTGAAATAATGTTATTATTTTTAAAGCCAGTTTGAATATGCAAGCGGAGGGTGTTTTGTAAATAGTCCGTGTTTGTAAGATATCCTTGCTGATATTTACAATCCCCTTTTAGATGTAGTGTGTGCGTTGATCAAGACAACAAAAAAAACTGTACAAAACGAAAGAAAAGGGAACGTCGAGGGTACATTGCCTGGAACTTTCATAACGCAAATAGGTAACATATACGTATGCGAGCCATATTTTTTTTGTAGTTTATTAATTTCGCAACTGTAGTTTCTATAAAATAAAATTGTTGCTTAATCACCTTGGTTTCACCCAACAGAACTTTTTTTGTTCTAATTGTAACAAATCAAATTATATTGATTACTATTCTAAAAACTACCTATTGGAATACTATGATAATGTGGTTTATTTTTTGAACGCAAATAGGTCACAAATAACGTAGGTAATCGATAATAGTTTTTTTTATTCGAAAAACTACTTATTTGTTTACAACGTATATGCGATCTTGGTTCTCCTGACTCTTTTACCTCCCAACTTTTTGTCTGAAAAATATGTAATCACGTGATCTCGGAGTAGTGACAATAAAAGAAACCATCTAATCAAGTGTCGCATGTTATGAATCTATCTGAATGCGGTATTAAAAACCACTGTTTTTGTACAGTTATGTAACTATTCTGTACTTTTACCTAAAAATTAAATAGACAAAAAAGATACCGTGAAACTTGAATTCATATAATTATTTTATGATATACATTTTTGAGGGCGTTTACTTAGCGTGCGTGTACTTATGTTACCGAACTGGTGGGTCTATGGATACTACTCTGTACTTTCACCTCACAATTTAATAAAAAAAATGCTGAAGTTGAATTGCACTTTAATATACTATTTTCAAAAATAGCACGGTAACATAAGTGCATAATCATCGATTTATTTTATATATTCACTTTACAACGTACCCTACTGATTTCTAAAAAAATGTATTAAAAAATAACAAATTCTTAGTGATGTTAACATGTATTTATTGTAGTATTTTTTGTAAAAATAATCATACAACACTTTAAATAACAATTATTTTGGAATTATTGAAACGGTCCCTAGGAAATGAAATATGTAAAATTAAATGGTGCTAATGCACTTACGTTACCGTGTTATTTTAAAAAAATATTTTTCAAGTTAAATTCAAGTTTTAAAATATCTTCTTTTTTATTAAACTGTTGTGTCTAATTTTAATAAAAAGTGTGTTCGAATTAGGGAAAACAGATCTATTCCTCTATCCCTCTATCCCTCTATCCCTCTATCTTTCTCTCTCTTTCTCTTTCTCTCTCTGTCTCGTTACCGTGCTCGAAAACGCGTCAATTGATTCCCAATTGGACTAAAGATCAATGTAACTTACGTGTTAGGAAAAAGATAAAAACAACAAAAAATCTGTTTCGTTTCTGAACTTTTCGTTGTACTAAAACACAAGACAAAGTACAGTACAAAGAAAAAAAAACTAAAAAAAGTTCATTTGACGTTGAGTTACGTTTAGTTCCAATTATGCACAAGCCCCTGAATTCAACAAACCGGTCCTTGGCACATGAAGTATATGAAGTTAAGTGGTGTGTACCGCGTAATTCTCGTAAATAGTGTGGTCAAGTTAAATTCAACTTTTACAATATATATATTTTTTTATTAAATTGTTAAACGTGTCTATGGAAAATAAAACGTTTGTTCGAATGGAAAAAAAAACGATATAATGTATTTCTACCTGTCTTGTTCTTCCTCTCTCTTTCTTATTTCTCTCTCCATTTTGGTTGCTACCGTGCTCGAAAACGTGTTAATAGATTCTCAAATAAGCCAACGGTAAATGTAACTTACCTATTGGGAAGAAGAAACTGTAATGTTATTTCAGGGTGTTATATTTGCATAAATAACAATATAATTAGAGTATTTCAGCGGAAAAATATCCCGAAATATTGGTAAATAAAACGTAAGAATAATGTGTACGTACATCAATGGCGTACTGTTCGTTTAATGGCTGAATAACAGAATGCTGGAATTGTAGAATGGACATTTCTCATCTAATCAGATGTGCCGGGTATTTTCATCGGAGAAATCATTGTTTGTGTCGGATGTAAGTTGTAAGAATATGCGTTTGTGGATGAAATCGGTAGTCATTTAATGACGGTGAACACGCGGTAAAGGATGAAAAAGTATTAACGCACTCCGTGTAGAATGATGTCGTAGGAGGTCTCGGTGTAAAGAGGGTGAAATTTTAGCTACTTCCTTTGTATGCTAGGACGATGTATGGCGCTCCTCGGAATAAAAGTATTTTTTATATTACGAAGTAATGCGTATGCAATTGCGTTCTATACATATATGACGTAATGGGTAATGACGTAAACATAATAATGTCTATGTGTCATCTGATGTTGCAACCTATGGCAGTTTCGTCCCAAGAGGAAATTGCGTCTACTCTCTTAATCTATTTGAAATATTACTATGTTTAATCAGTAAATCTTACAAATTATAAGTTCAAGATCCAAATAAAACATGTAACTGGATAATTACATTGTCGAAAGACATTATTTTCATGAGGGTAACCAGTTACCAAGGTAAGAAGGCAACTTCTATATAAGAGTTTATGAGTGTTAGATGGTAGTGACAAAATATCGAACTGATCAGTATTGGTGGAAATTTTTAAATACTTAATTGATTTACTTGATGGATAAACAAAAGCCGGATTTCAAAGGATTAGATAGTTTGTCACGTTTAAAACAACTTCGCGCTATAACACTCTACATCAACATAGGCTTAATAAAAATCGATCATAGAATTTGCGATTGGATTAAGGTATTGATAGTCGGAGAAATTTTTCACAGTGCTTGCAGATAACCAAGTGTTGGTTAGGAATGCATTATATTTACAACATCAACCATGCAATATAGGCTATGCACCCGACCACTAGCAATACTGAAACTAATAGGGAGTGTTCATTAGTTATTAGAGTTTAATTAAAGAAAGCCAAATACAAAGGCAAACAAAATCAGAAAAGTAGTTCATGTATGACTATTAATTATACATCGGTATACATAGCATCCACCATAAAAAACGAACCAAACAGCAAAATCGTCCTATGAATGTGTTTACGAATCCATTTGAAATATTATTGTGTTTAATCAGTAAATTTTACGAATGATAAAGTTCAAGATCAATTATTATTTTACCTGACAACTGAACCTGTAAAAATCTGTGAAAATAGACATTCCACAATAAATTAGATAAAATGCAAAAATTTACATTCCGTATGCACTAACGATTTTTTCTATCCTCTTCGGCTATTACTAATAAAACATCGATTATTTTCCACCCCTCTTCTTACAGAAAGATTGTTTTTTTTATTATAAACAACTCAAAAATTATGTTTCCTCATTAAAGTAAACAACTCATGAGAATCGACGAGGATAGCATTTGTTTATATAGCAGCACAACCAAAGTGTACGATAATATGTATTTAATATTTGTTACGAAGTTTCACTTTTTAATATAAGTATATAACAAGATTAAAGGCATCCATAAACGCATAGGATATAAGCATCTGATTAAATCCCGTGCATAATTGACGAACCGACGTTGTGTGCTGATGTTTTCAATTAGTTATCGTCCCACCATCTTGTTCAGGTCATGAAATTGTCTATTGTTAATTGCAGGGAGGCGAGTACATTTCACAAGTATAACAATAAAGAACAAAAAGAAAAAAAAAACTAAAACACATATTCGGCATATTTTGTAGATACTAGGTATACTACGAGTGTACCTGTGTTTTACCCAATGGAAAACAACGTTACAAAAAGTAATGTCCGCCTCCTTATTTGTGAGATCGGCAAAGAGATTTGATCTGATAACACAAATGTTGTCAGCTGTCCATAACTGAATCCCTCGTCCACTAGAAGTTACTTTAGGCACAAGATTTGCCAAATATACACTACCTCAAACTAAATCTAATATATTGGCCTTTATGCCTGGTCTGTGGTTTTATCGCTTTCATATATTGATTGAAAGAAATTGATTACTTCAGGAGTTTGTTTTCCTGTCAAGAGTGGTCAAACAACCTTACGGTACCGCTTTGTTTTTGGGGTGTTCTTTTTGCTAATAATAACTTCTATTGTTCGGTTCTGCTAATAAACGATTTTATTTTACTTATTAATCATTTAATAACAGTTTTGATGAACGTGCATACTATCACAGCGACGCTATATATATATATATATATATATATATATATATATATATATACTTGTACACATCCACATGTAACCTTCATCACTTGTCATGCACCTGCGTTAAATAATATATAGATACTTACAGAGAGAACTATTCGTGACAAAATTTGTTTTATATTCCTTACAGATTTGGCAGTTTATCAACCACATTATTAATCGCAATGCATTATTACTCATTCCTGTTATCTTGCTTGTTTTATGAGACAGAAAATATATTATAACGGCACGTACTTTAAATTGCAGGATATATGTTGTGTGATAAAGTATTTGATTATACTCTTAAAATAGTCCTTAAGATTCTTTGGTATTGCCGACAGTTGTACTGCATAAAAATCACATAACTTTTTTTTTAAATATACAATAAAATAATAAGTATGCCTTACATAAACGCTTTATTATATAGACATAGGACGTAATTATATGTCTAGAACAAATACTGCTATGGATATTTTCCTATATGATAGCAAATCATGGGTGTGTAATGTTAAAACTAATTACACTATTGTGTGTAAATTAACTTAATAATATTACTTACCATCATCACATATTTTAAACCGGTTAATGGCTTTAAAATTACGTTTAAACTTAAATGATATGGGATAGGAGACACGCTTTCTGATGACATTATTTTATCCATCATATACATTTTCTGCATGATATTATATATACATTATCATGTACAGTGAGCGTGGAAGAGAAAAAAGAAAGGTAAATGTACTGACGATACGTGCAGTGACGAAAGTTCCCGCCATTATAATTGATTGAATAATATAGAGAAATAGCCTAAAGCATCACAATGAGAATTATCACCAACAGTACAGGAAACAGTTTTATACCAAAAACAAAACCGTAAGTTTAGATCTGATATATTAATTTTTGGAGGCATTTATGAATTAGTCACCTATGCAATCAATACATGTATAGACTTATGAATAACCAGCTAACCGAAAATATAAATGTTGTAGTCATAGTGTAGCATAATGGGTACTAATTACTACCCCACCATCTGTCACTACACCAAGTATATATATATATATATATATATATATATGTGTGTGTGTGTGTGTGTGCGCGCGAGCGTGTGTGTGTTTGTGTGTGTGATCTCGTGTCCGTTTGCTTGTGTGTAGGATTATGTACTGTCTAATAGCGTCCTGCCTCTATTTGGCTTTATAAACATTAATTTTTTCTCTATTCTCAAATATTTCATATGTAATTCTTAGGGAAATGGATTAAATGTGTAATCATACTCTTTAAACGTATTAACCTCTTATTAGTAACTAGCAGGGGTACCAGGCGTTGACCGGGTGTTTATAGGTGTGTGTGTGGTGTTAAATAAAAAAGAAACCGGGAGTAGGATCGAACGGGAATCCCTGGGGCGAAGTTTGAAAATAAAATCGGCCAACCAGAATGAGTTAGTGAAAGATGTTTGAAAGTCGTCGAGCGATAGGACGACGACGACGACGATGACGATGTAAGCATTCAACGTTTTAATTAAGCGGGGGGTAATCAAAACATTAAAAAAACACAAAAATCTTACGTAAGGCAAACGAACGATGAAAACATAAACGAACACGTGAAAAATGGCTTAAATAAGCCTGTTTCGATATTACAATTTAAGAAATCGGTAGATACCCGGGTGTTTCGGGGTGTCGCAAAGAATAAGCGAAGTAAAGAAAAACAAACCCAGGAAAATGAACGTTACGTGGAAAATGGCTTAAATATCACAGGGTTCAATATTTAATTAAAAAAAAAAAATCTCACACCACGATTCGAACCCAAACGGTTTAGATAATGAACAAACGCGCTAATCAACCGTAGACGAAATGTGTTCGGTTTTTCAACTATTAAAAGTAAATCAGGTCACGACGTCATCACGTCATCTGATGCATGCGTAGAATCGGTCATCATTACGGGAAACCCGTTTTTGTTGACCCCCCCCTGTCGAAAATTGTCGATTTCGGGGTGAAAAAGTGAAAGTTTTTGGCCAATTTTTAGATATTTTTCAAACGAAGGATGGTGCTTCGATATGATACCATGTTTGTGAATTTTCTTCTCGTCTGTCGAAATTTTTTAGCAGACACACAAACATAATACATACATACACACATACATGCATTTCCGCTTTTATATATATATATATATATATATATATATATATGTATATATATAGATAGATAATTTCGTACAATTGTTTTGGTCTTGATATTTGCATATATCCATATATTGTCAGATGTGAAACTTATTTAATAATTAATCCTTGCTTTCCGCTGTAGTGCACAACTATTACATATAATCTATTGTATAATTATATACAGACGATTTGGCTGAAATAATTGTATGCATAGGATTATTAATAATGTATAAACATTTTGAGAAAAAAATTAGTAACTTTATCAGTGTATTACCCTCGTAACATGGTACTTTTAGAACTGATTATTTCATTCGTATTACATTATTGTGCTATCTAAACGTAAATGCTTATTACTTATTGGTATGTTAATACTACACTAACTAAGGCAAGTACATATAAACACACACATACATATATATATATATATCGATATATATATATATACATATATATGTGTGTGTGAGGGTGTAGGTATGTATGCTTGTCAATGTGTTTATGTGTTTGTGCTGTATTTACTACCTTGTTATGTTTCTCATACGATGGTTATTCATCTAAAATCAGCAAAACTAGTGTACAGAATTTTCAAGATGGAGGTATAACATAAAGTCAGATAAGACCCCGACCCCCTTCCCTGACCGATAACAAATTAAACTATGTTTTTCAGTCCTGAAATTTAGCAATTAATGATGCTGTTACCAAAAATAAATCATCTAGCCTCACTGCGGGAATTGTATGGGGGTTGCAGCTAGGGGAAGTCTCTGGCAATGGAAGTAATTGGCAATTAATACTGGTACGACCTAGCTGCCGTAACAAATGGCGGTCACTACCGGCCATGATCAGTGTCGAACGCGATTGATTAAGGACTGGGAATTGTTAGGCACTTTTATCCACTATATTCCTGTGATGGGCACTAATGTTGCTGGCTGTTAGTTCTGTGTGTAGGTTTTACTTGCATTTACTGGTTAACATTAGCAGCATTTTCTTTAACTCAATATAGGTTTTGACTTTCACTTGCAAGTAATGACAAGTATTATCTTCTCAGTAAAATCTCTGTTTTCAAAGGCGTTTTAGGCGGTAATTTGGATTTGTTTTTAGTCAGTTGTTGCTGTTTTAGAATGTAACTACTGTTTGGTGTGATTACAAGCGTGTATTGGTTTTTAACCGCGGTTTATGGTGGTGTTCTGGTAGTTATTGGTGGGTACTTATGGGTCTTTGCTGCCTTTAAAACGGTCATAAATCCAATGTTGTGTTCTTTTTGATCTTCCATTATCGGGTACGTTCCGAATTGTATAATATATTATATTATTATAATTCCTTTTGTTATTTTTTTCATAATTTCAGATGTCTTCATAATTTGAGTATTCCGTTTTTCGGGCTGTTATCCTCATCTTCATAGTTGTTGCTTCAAAAATTGATTAGTTTGCCAAAATGTGTTGAGACAACAACAATATTGAAAGCCGTAACCACTGTGGATACAGTTCAAGACGCAGCATTCTTATCCCGTCGCAATTAACGACTTAAAGAAGACTAGAGGATAAGTTGACCGAAACGTGGTGAAGTCTCATCTAAAAGGATAAAAAAAAATTAAATAATATATAATACCGCTCCGTACGGATCCTACTATGAGAGACCACATAAGCACACAAAATTGTATTTATGAGACCATTAAATCAAACCTTGGTCGACCTTTTGGGACTCGTTGTGTATTAGATAGAAGTGCGGAGTATCTACGGTTTCAGCTGAGCATTTCCTTAGGATTACGATTTCAATTTTACACAAAATACGTCAGAATATTTGTTGGCGAAAAATGTAGAAAGACAACAACAACTATGGAATCCAGTAATTACTAGGGATATATTTACAAGACTCATCATTACAGTCCTGTTGCGGCTATCCATCTGAAGGAGGCCAGAAGATGAATTGACCGACACGTGGTGAAACAACACCTATGAAAATGGGGATAACTGCCTGGAAAATATGAATACTCTAAGAATAATATATTCTTAGTTTATATACGTGTATATTTATTTATAGGTATGTTGTGTAGTTTGTAAATATTTCATGTGATAGTTTATCAATGCCATAGATACTTTCGAAAGTATCATTTTTAAGATGCTTTTGGTGTCTCAAAATCGCGTTTGTTACAAGTATACTTATTGCAAACGCTGTCGGAAGCTTTTAGTCGATGTCATCGTTCTCTGAGTTATTTCCGGAGGTGATGACTCGCCATTTTTTGTATTTTCCAAATGACAAAGAGAATAAAAAGGAAGGTAAAACAACAAAAGACAAAAATGCCGATAGAAATAGTATATTCAAAAAAATATATCATATTATCATTATTTTGCTATTATTATTATTATTAGTAGTAGTAGTAGCAGTAGTATTAATAGTAGTATTAGTAGTAGTATTAGTTGTCGTGGCAGAATTGGTAATACTATCACTATGATTACAGACCATTGTACGTTATAATTACTTGTAGGATATTCACTAAAAAGAAGTTGTTGTTTTATTAGCATCATATTTCAATTAAAAACTGAATGTATGTCTTTATATATATATATATATATATATATATACATATGAGCTAAACGTCTGTGTGTGTGTGTGTGTGTGTGTGTGTGTGTGTGTGTGTGGATGTGTGCGTCTGGTCACGAATAGGTTCCTATATTGTTGATTATTTTTTAAAAAAACTGACTACAAATAATGATAGAAGATGTATCGAGGATCAGGAATGGGTATGTTTGATCTGGCAGAACGGTGGTTCATAAAAATTGTGGGGTCTGCGTTCGTGCCTGGCCCCCAAAGTATGGAAATAAGAAATGAAAGAAAAAACGTTTACAAGGGGTTTTGATATAGATGTACATAACATTACATTGATAACTATATTTCAACTTAAATAGGTATGGTATAATAACATTGTGGGGTATGCGTTCGCGCCGGACTTCATTGAAATATGACACAAACTTTAACAAATGCTTTTCATATCTATTTGCGTAAGTATACTTAGACAATTATGTTTCAGTTTGAAGAAATATGGTATAATAAAATTAATTGCTGTTCGTTGTCACCTGACCTCCATAAATATGTCACAAATTTTAACAAGTTTTTTTAAAAAGGTGTGAGGGTCCACAATAACACCTTGACTTTAATTTTAATTCACGTTAGCTTTTATATATTTTTTAATTGAATCATATTTTGTCGAATAAATTACCTCACATATTTACATTCTTATTAAAGTGAAAGCCAAAAAACGAAGTCGAAACTTTAGACAATTCTCGACACAAATTTTGTATAACTCTGTTTTTTTCCTTCTCAACTTGCACGTTGAACTCTTTCGAAAATAGATTCATAGCTGAATAATACAAAATAAGAACGTTACTCGTTATCGTGTCAACAGAAGGAAAAAGTCATGGTCGTGTGATTACGTGTCTTTGAAAAAAACATTTGCATAACCTTTTTATTTTTATCTATATATATGTTTAAGCTTTTTTTGTCAGTGTACTAGAAGGAATTCAGTTATTTACAACCCTTTCTGCATGTTCTTTACATTACAATAGTACAATCCTGAATCCGACGGCTTAATACTACACCGTTCAATATTGTAAAATTGAAACGAAGCTGTTCTGCCAGAAAATGGCGTCATTTTCTTCTTACTCATATTTATATCGATTCTTTGCTTTAAAATACTAAAGTAATTATACGTTTATTTGATTATATCCCATTTTGCTGTTTCGGATTATTTTACTAAAGTAAGTAAAGCTCCATTAATTTTCAAAATGTGTATGTTTTTTTGTTTTTCGATATTTCGTCGATATTATTTAGTAAGTGCGTTTAGCAGAAAAGCCAACAAACGACTACACGAAAAAATAAATATACAAGTAATAAATGTTACCATAGTCAATAAAAGTTCAGTTCATGTTTTATTTTGTTACGAAATAGTTTTTAATGCTCGTTACTTGAAATAATTTCAGCGAACCGAAATTAAAACGAAATTTTAGGCGATATCTAGTTAAATGAATTTTTACATAAACTACACATGCCATACTCGAATATTCCTCAACACAAAATAACGAAAACATTGAAATATATTTATAAATATTCCTTACGGGGACGGAACTCTCTTAAATTGTTAAAACAGAATGCTCAGGTTCCCCTCCTTCAAATTGAAAATGGGGATCCCATTTCAAAGTCGCTGCCATTTGATTTTTTTCTTAAACCGGTTCTTGAATTAAAAAAAAAATTACAAACTACTTAAAAAATACAAACCAATGAACTTTTCTACCATAAAAGTAACTTTTATTGACTATGGTGACATTTATTTCTTGTGTATATATATATATATATATATATATATATATATATATATATATATATATATATATATATAAATAACATTATCTTTTTGTAAGGAAAAATCATTTCGTTGGGCACTCTTGGCTACGAATGGAAACGAAGTTTATATAGAAATATATTTTTGCGAAAATTATCTTTACTTTCATCATATTTTGCTTAGGGGAACATTTTGGATTCTCAAAACCGATCTGTTTACAACCCCTCCTTGTTTATAACCTATATAGTATGTATATATATATATATATATATATATATATATATATATATATATATATACATATATATATATATATATATATGTATATATTATTTTTTGTCGATAATTTTGGAATGAATTCATTTATTTATACGAAGGTGCATTTAAACTTAAATGAGAGTTGAGAATAATGTTCCCTTTTACCAATTTAGTACCCCTAAATGAAGGAGCGACATGTATGTTGTTTGAAAAATTATGCACTGACACGTGTTTCATCGTCCTCGACCAATGTGAGTGACTGAATCTTGCGAGATTCGAATTCGCGACCCCATGAAAAGAAGCTTAGATATCGCCTACTGTTCTGTCTTGCGCGACTACTGGTTACTGAGATTTTAAAAGAAGATGTAATTGATTGTTTTTTGTTCGCAATACTTTTGGAACGGATTCAATTTTTTATACGTAAGATAATTTTTACCTAAACACGAGTTGGGAATAATTTTTTCTTTTACCAATTTGGTAACCCCAAATAGAGAGCAGCATATATACTGTTTAAAACATAATTATCTACTTACACGAGTTTCCTCGTCTTCGATTAATCATAGTGGCTGGATTTAAGGGGATTCGTAATCGGGACGCCATGGAAAAAAGCAAAAACCTTTACCACTCTCCTGTCTCGTGCGACTGCTAGATTTCGTGAGTTTTATGTAGATACTATATATTTGTTTTTGTTTGTGATAGTTTTTAAATGAATTCAATTATTTATACGACAGAACTTTTTCAATCAAAGGCGAGTTGTGAATAATTTAGTACCCGAAATTGGGAGTGGCATGTATAGTATTCGAAAATAGCTATGTACTGACTCGTGTTTTGCCGCCTACAACTCATCATATATATATATATATATATATATATATATATATATATATATATATATATATATGATACAATAATATGCTAACAATCATAATTTAGTATTTTATAACCTTGCGGGATAGCAAAGCTACAATGCACGGAATTTAAGCCAAGTACGTCGAAGGATGGAATACTGCTGCCATACCTGGGTAGGAGCTGCTAAAAACAGCCTATCCTGCCTTGACAGAGTACAAAATAGACTTCGTGGCTTAGTGGGGGATACCCTTTTCTCTACCCTGCAATGTGTCTCCCACAGAAGAGACGTTGCGAGCCTATCCTTGTTTTATCGTTATTTCCATGGCAGGTGCTCGTCTGAACTCACATCTCTGGTCCCCCCTCGCCAATCTTTCACGAAAAACACCCGTCTAGCTGAATCCGATGTGAAAAATTTCCCCCGCTCTTTATCTGTGCCTAAATCAAAACGTGGATTCCATGAACAAAGCTTCTTTCTTAGAACTTCACGCCTGTGGAACTCTGTTCCGTCTGCCTGCCTCCTACCTGACTACAACTTGGATGTCTTCAAGTCCAATGTTAACAAATTCGTAATGAACCGCCCCCTTAAGTAAACACTTCATCAAATCTCTACACTAACGTAATGTACTTGCAACAACCCTTATCTCTGAGTGGCTTCCGGGCCTTGATAAGTGGTTACCACTGTGTAAAAAAAAAAATTAGTATAATAAAAATTGTTTAATACATACATGCGCTTTTCAGTCCATCTTACTAATCGATGGAAATAATGTAACTTTCTTTCACGATATACGGTCTCTATTTATAAATTGCAATGATCTTTACAATCAACTTTCAATATTTTTCCTATTTTTTCTACTTTGTAGTTGAGTGACTGATCTTTATTTTTGTGAAGGTTTCGAATCAATATGCTTTCATTTAAGCCCATGCGTCGTTGGATGATAGTATCTATTTCTATTTTTAGCTGTTTGTTCACTTTTATATTATTTCATTATTGTTCTTGTATGTTTTGAGGATTGTAATATTCAAAATGATTTCAATTTGACTTCTATAGTTTAATAAGTGAAGGGACTCTTTTTAATTATAGCATTTTAACATTGGATTGCACTTGCCTGTCTTTTTTGCGGTCGATTATTAGCGTGTGTCCGTTTGTTTACGTTTTTTATTCGACTTCATAAAGTATCTAGCTTTTATTTTGTTATTTAAAATAACTACATTGGGTTTTTTTTTATTTCCGTTAATTTTAAGATTATTTTTCTTTTTCCACGTTACGGAATTCGCGTGACTTTCGTCTGATTTCTTTTAAGAAAAACCACTTAAGCATTTCGCGTTTTGTAGACTACTATACCTACAATAAAAATCTCCGATGTTTTCCTAAAAAATAAAAATATTTCCAATTTTTCATCCATTATGAGCAAATAGCTTCACCGCCTACTGGACGCCCTAGTCCTGGTTAAGGTTAAGAGAGTAAAGCCTAACAAAATAATCTGGTTTGAATCCCGATAAGCTCATGGTAGAAGCACCGCAACACAATTCTGTAACCATCGCAACTGCGCTGTCTCAGATCATATTGGCTTGACATTTCTGTCAGACGATGTCTAAATATGTAGGGAGGGACCCTGTAATCTCTCAATTTCTGCTTTCAGATTTAAGCAGGGGCTGATGCTGCAGTGCATAAGACTAGATTTAGAAAAAGGAGTATCTTATTTGACAGAAACTTACAATCATATTTGTAGTGGGTGTAATATGCTTTTGTGAAGGAATTATATGATCTTTAAATCCAGGATGTTTTACTAACATAGCATTTCATTTTATTTGGATTAACATTAGAAAATATCATAGACTGAACAACAATGCCTTTGTTAACTTTGTAGTAGCACAAAGGTGGCGAGATTAGTGATAAGTATTTTAAACGTAGAGCAAGTCCATGGATAAAGTAGTAAGCGGTATAAGGTATGACACTAGACTCCGGAAAACAGCTCTAACACAAATATATACTGCAGTAGAGAAATTGGCCATCACTGACGAATAACTCAGAAGAATATGAAAGTTATAAACATTAAGAAATGTGCTTTCACAACCATACTGGTTAAGCATAGAGAACGTCGCATTCGAGCCAATTTATTATGTGAATATATATATATATATATATATATATATTTATATATATGTGGGGGGGTGCATATATATATATATGTATATAGAGAGAGTATTTTGTTCACAAGTTCTCTTAAGTCATACTCATCTGTAGAGATGAGTATTAGATGAAGCGAGCTTGATATGGGTATCTAAAACGGTTCCTAATAATTGGGATTTTAACCGACGGTACCAATGAATTATATAAAACTTTATGTAAACAGAATATAATTAATACGGTCTAATTTTCGACAGACAGACATTTTACAGGAAAAAGGGCTGCCCTTTCCATATGAATTAGATAAGTGAAAATGAGATTAGGATAAGCCAAAACTCCAACATTGTAAGCTAGGTTAAGAAATAGAATATTAGCAATCGGAATGTTAAAAAGGTCTATTGTTAAATTCTGTCATAAATAGTTAGACATTGTTTATATTTTAAAAATAATTGATTGTTAATTCTTTTATATATCTGAACATTAAAAATGCCAGCTAAAAGGTACGAACAATACAAATTAAAAATACATTGTTTTTAATGTGAGGAGTTAAGGGAAAATGGGTGACAACTCCCCGGGGAGTAGGGGAGCTTGATAGTGAAAATTGGTATGAAGGTTTACCTACATGGACCAAGGTCTTATATGTGGAGTTGGTATTTATTTGTTCCCATACTGAGCAAATTAGGCAAAAGGCCGATTTTCGATGTGAGCAGTGAAGGGGAAATGGGGACCAGCTCCCCGGGGAGTGAGGGAGCTGGATAGTTACAATTGGTATGAAGGGTTGCCCCTACATTGACCAAGGTCTTATATGTAGAGTCACCCCCAAATATGTCTTTGCTTGCAGTCTCTTCCAGAACAGATACTACACTGTGATATTGGCCAAAAGGCCAAGAAAAGGGTATTCATTTACTCCCCCACCGAGCAAATTAGGCACAGCGCCGATTTTTAATGTGAGGAGTGAAGGGGAAATGAGGACCAAAACCACGGGGAGTAAGGGAGATTGATTGTGAAAATTGGTATGAAGGGTTGGTATTTATTTGCTCCCCAACCGAGCAAATTAGGCACAATGCCGATTTGAATATGAGGAGTGAATGGGAAATGGGGACCAACTTCCCGGGGAGTAGGGGAGCTGGATAGTGAAAATTGGTATGAGAGTTTCCCCTACATTGACCAAGGTCTTATATGTCGGGTCGTCTCCACATATGGTCTTTGCTTGCAGTATCTGTCGGACCAGATACTACATTTTGATCTTGGTCAAAAGGCCGAGAAAAGGGCATTTATTTGCTCCCCCACCGAGCAAGGTGGCTCAAGGCCGAATTTTAATGTAAGGAGTAAGGAAAAAGGAGACATCTCCCCGGGGAATACGGGAACTGGATATTGAAAATTGGTATGAAATGTTGCCCCTACATTGGCCAACGTCTTATATGTGAGGTTGGTATTTATTTTCTCCCCCACCGAGTAAATTAGGCACAAACCCGAGTTCAATGTGACGAGTGAAGGGGAAATGGGGGCCAGCTTCCCGGGGAGTAGGGGAGCTGGATAGTGACAATTGGTATGTAGGGTTGGTATTTATTTGCTCCCCCACCGAGCAAATGAAGCACAAGGCGGATTTTTAATGTGAGGAGTGAAAGGGAAATGGGGGCCAACTGCCCGGGGAGTAGGGAAGCTGGATAGTGACAACTGGTATGAAGGGCTGCCCCTACATTGACCAAGGTCTTATATGTGGAGTTGCCCCCACATGGTCTTTGTTTGCAGTATCTGCCGGAACAGATACGGTATTTATTTGCTCCCCCACCGAGCAAATTAGGTACAACGCCGATTTTTAATTTGAGGAGTGAAGGGGAAATGGGGGGCAGCTCCCCGTGGAGTAGGGAAGCTGGATAGTGACAATTGGTATGTAGGATTGGTATTTATTTGCTCCCCCACCGAGCGAATCAGGCACACGACCGTATTTCTTATGTGAGCAGTGAAGGGGAAATGGGGACCAACTCCCCGAGGAGTAGGGGAGCTGGATAGTGACGATTGATATGAAGGGGTGCCTTTATATTGATCAAGGTCTTATATGTTGTTTTTCCCCACATATGGTCTTTCTTGCAGTATCTGCCGGAACAGATACTACATTTTGAGATATTAAATCCTTAACTCATGTTAAAAATACATTGAAAATCAGCAATGCACAAACACCTTAGGCACATGGCCAACTCAAAAAGGGGGAATTGTTGGTGTCGTTGGTCATCCTTGTCACTCCAGAACTAAAAAAAAAAAGTTTCTCCCAGGTAGTATCTTTCACCATAATACCGCATTCACCCTTTCATAGTGGGGAGGGGCATCCTACTTAACTCCCAATGTTTAAAACATTTTTTATTGACGTGTAAAAACAAAAAAAGATAACAATAAAAATGGTGCAATTATTCATTTGTGTCGAGGGATGGGAGAGAAAAAAAAACAAGCAAACAAACTACACTTTGATCTTGGCCAAAAGGCTAAGAAAGCTTGATAAGCTAAGAACAGCATCTATTGACAACAGAACTTTGATCTTAACCAAAAAGGCCAAGCACAAAAGTGTTACGGGCAGACCGACAGACGGACCGGCAGATCGACCGACCGACGGAGTTTCTTATAGAGTCGCTTGCACGCCACTAAAAACCAATCTCCATGCTGGAGACACTAACCTTAATATCGTTTAAAAAATCAACAACAAAATCTACGTAAATATATCAGGTTGGTGACACTCTTTTTAACCCTGTCCAGGAGTGAGAAACAAGTATCAGATGCACCAGTTCAAATGTGAGAACGGTAATTCAGACATGACCGATTGGTGGCCTTGTAGAGGAACGGGATACTTTCAGGTGCAAGTAGACTTCTAGCACGGTAGAGAGATCCCACCTTCTTCGCAGCAACCTTGGTAGTGCTCTCAATGTATTTATTCCAGTTCATGTTCCGTCTGAATGTGAGGCCGATGAGTTTTAAGGAACTACTTTCAGGTAATGTGTTTTTGGGTCATTGCTATTGGTGGTATAGAATGTTTTTCTGAAATTATTGAAGGAAACAAACTTAGTCTTGGCAGCATTGAATGTGCCCATCCAATTTTTCCCCATTCCACTACAGATTGGTTGTCTTATTTTAGTGTCTCTGTCATTCCCTTTGACATGTATTCATCTGTTTTTCTTGTGTCTGTTATAGACAGTGGTGTCATAAGCAAATATACCCATCTCTGGAACAATTACATCAGAGAGGTCATTTATGAATATCAGTAATAATAACAATTCCAGCATAGACCCCTTAGGAACTCTAGCCTTTATATCATATTGTTTAGATGTACGACTGTCGAGAATTTCCTGGATGTTCTATTAATTAGGAAGAATTTAATTACATTGTCTTTTCTTTCGGTGATACCATATGCTCTGATTTTCCATAGAAGGCCATAGTGCTATATCCTGTCGAAAACCTTAGATTAATCGAGGGCAACTGCTCTACCTTCCCCTGCTTTGTCCAGTGAACGGTATATATGTTCATGGATTACAGTCAGAATATCCGCTGTGGCACCGGCTTGTCTAAACCTATATTGATTGTGGATCAGTCGTTTAGCAGCTGAAGGATGATGGGCTAGATCTTGATTTATTGTGGTCTCAAATATTTTGGCGAGAGGCGTGAGGAAGCTGATGGGGTGATAATTTAATGTATTCTTGAAAACTAGTACCAGAGAAGCAGTTTTCTACAAATCAGGAAAGCAAGATTCATTAAAGCATTTGATGCAAAGTGTAGGGAGAACTGGAGCAACCTCAGCGAAGCATATTTTTAATAGCGTAGCCGGGACGAGATCAGATACACATGCTTTTAACGTATCTAGGCCTTTTATGAGACCATTTTTCTGAGAAGGGCTGATTTTCAGATCATGTTGTGTGGTGCCTGTCCATAACCGAAACTTAGGGATGGAACGGTGCCCAGGGTCCAATGTGGAGTTTTAGATAAACCGACTGGCAAGAATGTTAGCCGTCTCTGTTTCCGTGCAAAAAAAAACAAAAACAAAAAAAAACCTCATGATTGTTTGATAGTGAAAGAATCGTTCACTCTCCATTATTTACTACACTGTTGTTGATTTTCCGAAAATCACGGGTTCCTAATTTCTGTGCTTTGATGCGTTTTCTGGTTGTTTCTGTGTATTCTGTCTTAGTAGTCGCTATTTCTCTGTTCTTAATCTATTTCTAACCCCTATAAATTTCTGTCTGTTTGAACTGGACTTTATCAGTTGATTATTTTAAGTTAATATATGCAAACAATCTTTTTTATTTCACTCCTAACTTTTTATTTAACGCATTTAGAGCATCAATATACTGGCTATTATGTAAATAAATAATAAAACAGTATCCCTTATAACTGCTTTCTCATACTGTAGAGAAAAAGCCAAATATATGAAAACTTAGTTTTTTCACTATTAAAAATATTTAATAAATAATGTAATCATTCATGATATTCGTTCGAATATATGCACATAAAGAAATTCACGAAGAAAAAATATATAAGAGACATAGTAATTAAGTAAAAGCTCATTAGAACGTTTTCTTAGAAATGAGATACAAACTGGGCACAGTCAGTTATAAAATTACTATTGATTTATATATAAAAAATTGTGTCCGAGTGGAGAGTCATATATCAATCCTAATATATATGTTTTCTTTCATATCACATTTACGTTACAAAAAATACTATTACTATTATTAGAAATTATAAACAATATCTACCATCCTTACCCTATAAAGGACAAGAATGTGCAGTAATATTCTATACTATGCATCTCCCCTGTCTGTTTAAATGTATTTGAATGTATGTATGTATGTATGTATGTATGTATGTCTCGCAAAACCTTTCAACAGAGGACACGGATTTTCATGAGATTGATAGTATTGGAAGCGCGACCCTTCGGTCGGCAAATATCGATAAAATTGGCAAAAAACATTAATTTTTCTACCCTCAACTTGGCACTTTTCTATGAGGAGGATCCGCTTTTTCGCCGATATTTTCGAAAGTTATCCCTTCTTCCCGATTGCCGAGTTTAATTTAAACCTACGCAACTGGCGATGGGACCAAAAGCTAACGCGTCATTTTCCCCTTCTTTTTCCTCCTTCACTATACGGTTTCGAGCCTGCCTGCCTACTACCAGTCTTTTTTTGTGCTCGTAGTTTTACTTTTTTTTTTGCTCAACCAACACCCTTACACACTCATCCACTTCCTTTTCTGCCTTCGCGTCACGGGTTCGAGTCTGCCTGCTATTCCATTTTTTTTTGCTCAACCCACACCTACAAATACCCGGGCAACTCCGGGCACCCAAGCTAGTAAAACAATAAGAAACAATAAGAAATTAAACCGTAATAATAATTAAAATATGTCATATCTCTTATCTACAATGATTTTAATGGCGTATTTTTCGGCCCCTGCGCTTAAAGAAATAATATATTGTTGGAAGTTATTAGCTTGGTGCAAAAATCATGTCGTATTTATCAGATATACATACATAAAAAACAGCATTATTTTTCCCCCAGCCTAATATAAATACAAAACATCAAAATCAAAATAAATCAGAAAACGAAAACTGGCGTTGTCTTTAACGAATGTCGAATTTTCCGAACAATTACACGTTTTCAACATAAATTAAAAATCCACCGTTTTAAAACAGTCGTACTATAACGGAAAATAGAATAAAAAAGATAGTGCAACCGCAGTAACAAAGATAATGTTAAAATAATAAAAGTTACATGCGACCTAAACATTCTTGTAATCGAATATTCGTTTACTTTAGGATATAAAAGAAAGTCTCCGAGTTAGAACCAAAGAGAATACTATAAAACAGAAACTGAAACATAAAGTGAGCGAAATATATTAAGCAAAACTATCTAATGTAGACTATGTCCTTGCATAAAATTGTTGTAGTGCAATATATCTAAGTGTATGAGTAGGAATTACTAAAACTCCAATTACGGTTTGCCCATTTTGGAGCAGCGAGAAACCGAACAATATAGAAAGTATTAAAGGGGACCCAGCGTGTGCATTTACAATCGTGGATAACACGTACGATTCTTGGCATTAATCTTGACCATCGTAGAACTCTATATACAGCTTTTGTATCAAATTTTAATTGCCTGACAGTATGAATATTATAGACCTAATTTATGAAATCATGATTTTATAATTTTGTCTATTTAAGCCACAAGTGAAAAAATAATCCTTTATTCAAAATTAACCCCCATTTTTTTTATATAATCAAGAGTAATTTATATATATATATATATATATATATATATATATATATATATATATATATATATATATATGCATGTGTTGCGTTTTTATTTTTTTGTTTTGTGTATATGCAAGGGGTTTGAGGTGCGGAAAAATCCAGTTTGGGTTTTAGACATAAAGATTTATAATGATTTCTTATTTACGCCTGCTCTCACTCTTTCTCTCTGCTCATATATCTCCCTCTGTATTTGGTTCCACTCTTTCTTAATCTCCATATATTTTTAATTCATCCATCAATCGCTTTTTTCTCTCTTTGTAATCCCTCCTTTTTCGCCTCTCCACCCCTTTCCCCTTACGCAGGCACGTGAGTGATACCGGCAACAGAGTTATGCTTTTGTTTCGGAAGCAGATGTTGGAGTTGCTACAGGGTATATTTATTTCTTTTCATACCAAACACCCGCTCCCCCGACGATCGATGGAAGCCAGATAATGTATCGGAAAGACGAGCTGTAGTTTTGTGCATTATTCATTTGTTCTAGATCTGATTCCTTCCATCGGTCGCATTTATTTGCAAAAAATGAATATATGACAGCTGCAAAACTAATGGTACGCTATATATATATATATATATATATATATATATATATATATATATATATTTATATATATATATATATACATAAAAGCGAAATTGTCTGTCTGTGTGTGTGTCTGTGTACATTTCCCTACGCAATAACTTGGTCAATTCTTAGTCTACAGACTCAACATTTGATATACAGGGTACGGAGGTTTGGGAAAATCTATGTGATCGGTTTTCTGCCAGAAATCTGGCTATTAAGGGGTCAAAGTTCAACAATTAGACCTTTGAGAACTCTACCAAACTCGTCAAACAATTTTGGGTCTAAACACTTGAAATTCTAGATATAGGTTCCTTGGACAGAGACCTAACTTAATAACTTCATTTGAGGCAAAAACAATAAATTGTAAGGGGTCATAATAGGGATCAAATTTATAAAAAGATAACTTTTTTTGTTTGTGTTTTTTTGTTGCTCAGCATACACCTCCAAACATTCGGGCAACGCCGTGCGCCCATGCTAGTATATATATATATATATATATATATATATATATATATATATATATATTTATATATATATATGCCCATCAGTTCGAAGCAAAATATGTAAACTAGCAAGTCTACCCAATATTTTGACTTGGATATAAATGTAATGCATGTTTTCATTATTCTCTCTTTGTATCTTTATATTTTTCTCTTGTTTTTAATGGTTCAAACCGTATAAAATGCAAATAGCAATTTACTTTACCACAACATCGCCACATCTTTTCCATAGATTTTGTCGTTTCCTTCATATATTTCACTTTTTTTCCTGTGACATCTGTTTATACAAACGAAACGTTTCAAAAGCTGAAATCTATTAATTTTGTCCCTGATTTAATTACTTCAGTTTTCCTTTTATCTTTTTTTTTGATCTTGTCTTTTTTAAAATAGCAGGTATACCCGACGTTGCCCGAGATTAATGAGGATTACCGGATGATTATCTTTCGATATTTAATTGTAATCGAAAGCGATGAATCACCCATTTTACAAGCAACACGATTAATTTCCTGCTCTATTAAGGAATCCTTCATCGTACAACTGGAGGGAGTTTCATTTGCCACGTCTCAGGTATGTAATCTTGAATACATTGTAGTTTATATTGTATGTGTGATATTAAAATTGCAAAAATGCCCTTTAATCACAACCGTGTGATCCGACCATTATTGGAATTGTCGATTATTGATTATTTGTACTTATCAAATATACTTAGATAAAAACCTGTATTAAATCACTATCATTCGCATACAATAGATTTGTGTGAAATTAATTTTAAACAAAATTCCATAAGTTTAGGAGTGCTTAGGAACTGAAATCACACACAACATTTCATTTTTGCTTTATAAATAGAAAAAACATGTATGTGTTAATATCTCGATTCTAATTTATCTCTTATTCTCTCTCTCTCTTTCTCTCTCTCTCTCTCTCTATATATATATATATGCACACACACATATATTTTTATATTAAAGTATAATTATGTATGCACATATGTATATATCTGATAGCGATTATATATATATATATATATATATATATATATATATATATATATATATAATGAAAATTACAATTGAATTTACCAAAATGATCCAAGATAGTAAAATTAAAGTAAATTATAAATATAAAAGAATTAGTATTTATAAAATTATCTCAGCCAGATATAAAAGCTCGATTAAACTAATTAGGAAATAGAGCTCATAATATGAGCAAGCAGTTAATAAAATATGTTAAAAAACACTTAGAAATGAGGTAAAAGCATATTTAATCTGAAAAGGAAATACAAGATAAATGGATAGTCCTTAATCCGCGGAGTTTCGAAGAAATACTTTTCTTCTCATCAGAGGGTAGGAATTAGCAAAATGCGGGATCGGATTTTGCATGCGGAAGTATTTGATGAAACAACAAGTAAGTCAAAGATATTACTTGAAAACAAAAACAGTCAAGTAGAGAGAATATGGTAAAGAAAAAGGTGATTACACACGAATGGATAGTCTAGTGGAAGATAAAAAATCCAGTGACCGTAAAATCCAAATGTTAAACTTCAAGAAAGTTAAAAGAATTTCCATTTGTACAAGTAAAATCCAAGGAAATCCCGTAATTGGAAGAAGATGGTCCATAATAATCCAAAGGCGGAAATCCATGGAATAATTCACAAAAATGCGTACAAGGAAAAAAAGAAAAGATTCCAATAATATTAATAAAAGAAAAATGAGATGTGCTTTTCACTCTACTTCCGAGGCATAAATATAAATAAGAAAGATCTGGGAAGAGAACTAAGAGAAAAAATGATGATGAAGTTAAATATAAAATATAAAATAAAGGGAATAAAATCAAAATGTCCCAGATACAGTATGGCATTAAGTTTTACTTCACAAGATCTCCAGCTATGGTATAGCTGGAAATTCTTCTCAATTATTTAATCATTTATGTCTGAAAGATTCATAAATGCAGTGGTAGATGGGCAAAAATCAGAAGCTCACAGTAATTATGCTGGTGCCCCTCAAGAGTCCATCCTGGCCCCAACTCTCTTCCTAATCTACATTAATGATCTTCCAAATCACATCCTTACATTATTCGTAGACATTTATGCTGATGACACTACTATCCATTGTAGCACATCCAAGACTGTAAATGACCAAGTTCTCTCTGCTTCTATCACATCTTATCTTTACCTAGTGGTTCAATGGGAAAAGAGGTGGCTTATTACATTTAATGCATCTAAAACCAAGCTTTTATTTTTACATCATCAACGCTCTGAACACCATCTGCCATCAATTGAAATCAATGGCTCTTGTCTTGGGGATACCTCATGTTTTGACAAGCTTCTGATCTGAAATGGAACACATACATTAAATCCGTTGCCAAGGCCGCTGGAAAAATGGTGGGATCCTTTTATCGATCCAGTAAATATCTCACTTCTGATGCAATTCTCAATCTATATAAGAGACAAGTACGTCCAAGGATGGAGTACCGTTGCCACATCCGGGCAGGAGCTACTAGAATGGGCATCCTGTTTGATAGAGTTAAAATTGATTCGTAGCCTTGTAGTGGATGCCCTTTTCTCTTCCCTGCAACCTTTTTCTCACAGAAGAGAAGTTGCGAGTTTTCTCTGCTTCATCGTTATTTCTATGGCAAGTGCTCGACTAAGCTCCGATGTATGGTCCCCCTCGCCAAACTTTCAAAAGAAACACCTGTTTAGCAGAAAACACTATCAATAATTTTCCCCACTCTTTATTTGTGCATT
The DNA here is from genome assembly GCF_053919585.1 of Euprymna scolopes. Lineage (NCBI taxonomy): Eukaryota > Metazoa > Mollusca > Cephalopoda > Sepiida > Sepiolidae > Euprymna > Euprymna scolopes. The sequence continues at coordinate 39,214,690 of NC_136518.1, read as the reverse complement.
AACCTAAATGTAGCTTCCATAAAAAAGCTCCTTTCTTAGAAATTCACCCCTATGTAATGGTCTTTCTTTTCTGTGCTTTCCAGCTGACTACAATATTGTTGTCTTCAAGTCTAATGTAAACAAATTTTTATGAGCTGTTTCATATATGTTAAGAAATTTACCGAATTTCCATTACTAACGATGACTTTATTTTCCAATTTCTACTGTACACACTTTCACCCTTATCCTCGAGTGACCTCCTGACCTTTATAAGTCGTGATGCCTTTGTAAATATATATATATATATATATATATATATATATACATATATATATATATATATATATACGCCTTTATACGCCTACAAAACAAAACTATCCAAATCTCAACTAAAATCAACTTATAAGTTTCAAAAAGCACATATTCTTACAGAGAAGCGTCTTACGAATCCAGCGAGTGTCAAAACGTCGGTTAAAATGTCAAAAGAGAGCAAAAAAAAAGGGGAAAAAAATGGCCAATTCTTCTTCTTTCTTCTTTCTTTTTCTTCTTTCTTCTTTCTTTTGAGACTGTGTATCTCGGTGTACGAACGGTCTCTGACAACAGTTCAAGCATCAATCGACTGATCTTTACACGGAGAAGTGCAGTGACCCATCACTTTTTAGCTAACTCCATAATTAAATAAGATTACGTGTAATAACAAGTGTTAAATACTATATACCACATGTAGACAGACCACTTCGAACACGGAACTTCTCTCAAAAGGGACAGCTACAAATAATACACCGGATGCTCACATACGTCCCAGTTTGCCAGTGGCCTATATTTCTTGGACGCTGAATATTTGAGGTGAACTTTAAGGTTTTTTCTTTAAACAGTAACCTACCAGCGTTAATGAAACCACGAAATCTTTATCTCAGTTGATCAAAATTGTTATAAGAGTAACCTATCAGCAAGTACGACGTCAAAAAACAATGTTATAGAAACAAATAATTCTTCAGATTTTGGACTGTAAAATATGTACAAAATGTCAATGCTGTGACCAGGATTCGAACCTAGGTTAGCCCGGCCACAACGTGGGGTCCTAACCTCTAGACGATCACGGCTAACACTGACGTCTGTCGCTCTTGGCAGAAAGACACATGACTACTGTCAAACTATTGAAAAATAAGGAGGAAACTTGAAATTCTCACGCATGCGCAAAAATACACTATAGCAACCATTGTAAAATGCAGCTGAACCTTTCGCTCGCTAAGAAAAGTAGATCAGACCAGTTCTTCTAAGAACTACCCAAACGCCAAAGGAAATAAGTTAAATTAACCGCAAAAGAAACTGCAAGAAAGCCATCTTCTAAGAACTCACTGGAAGCTGACCAAAAAGAATCAAAATCCAAGCCCTAGCCACAAAAATAACTAGATATAGTGGCTACTATACACAATCTACTAATAAAAACAAGTAAGTTTTCTAAAATAAACTACAATAAATTAACCAAGTAACCTCACACTGTCACTGATTAGGACTTCATATAAAGATAACAACTACACTATTGGCGTATATACCGTTCCACACTTTAACTATTGGTGACGGGGCAGTATCTCAATTCTACGAGAGTTGTCTTGCTATAAGATAAGTGATATTATAGTAAGATACACATAAGTGTAATATATTTACATTTAATAAAAAATGCCAAAGTCAGCACGTAGTAAACAAGCTCAGAGAAATATAGACTATAAAAAAACAAAGTCAAGGTATTATCTGAGCAAAAAGAATACTATCAGAAAAATGCTGAAATGATAATAAATAAGTATCATGCAAATCCTGAGGCAAAGAACGCTGCCTCACGTGCTGACTCAAAAGCACGGTATAACAGGGATTCTGAGGAGAAAAAAGCTGCCTCACGTGCTCTTTATAACAAAGAACTAGAAAAAAGAATGCTGCCTCACGTGCTCTTTATAACAAAGAACCAGAAAAAAAGAAGGCTGCCTCACGTGCTGACTCAAAAGCACGGTATAACAGGGATCCCAAGGGGGAAAAAGCTGCCTCATGCACAAACTATTATAAATATAAATATCAAAAACTGCAAAATCTTTGCCAAAACGCCAAAGAATGAACCAAGAAAAATTTAATAGTGAAGGTATGAACATTTTAGAACTTTATAATACTCTAACTGTTTTATCAGAGAGGCGGTAGCACTCTCTATGTAATATAGAACCGATGGAGGACCAAGAGGCAACTCCTAAGGCCCAAAACCCAAAGACCTAAAACCCAGCAGGAAGCGATCTGCTACTAATGGAGGCGGCAATGAGCCGCCTCCTAAAAAAGACAATACTATCATGAATGTAAGTTTAAAAATAAGACTGTAAGTAAAAATACTAATTAACAAGAATAAAAAAGCATTGGAAATGTAAAAGGATATAGGGATGGTATGCCAAAAACTATACAAACAAGATAGCTATGAATGGCTAGGCACATGGAAATAGAATTGCATCCAAAGTATAGCCCTATAGCTTTTTACAACCGTAATGATAGCACAGAATGAAGATTGGAGAAAAGCTATAGGGCTATACTTTGGATGCAATTCTATTTCCATGTTCCGAGCCATTCATAGCTATCTTGTTTGTATACTTTTTGGCATACCATCCCTATATCCTTTTGCATTTCCGATGTTTTTTTATTCTTGTATATATATATATATATATATATATATATATATATATATATATATATATAATCGCTATTAATGAAAAAATTGAAGATATTTGCTTTCATCATTGATAGAGGTACCCTCTTCGTCCTCGTATGTAAACATTAAACATTAAGTCGGTCTGTTATAACGTTTGTAAATAGATTAATAGGCAAAATGATTTTTTGCGTTAATGATGTTTTTTTCGATTGATTAGTAACTAATGTGAAAAAGAGACAGCATCCATTGATGAAAAGTACACATCAAAATAATGAAGATGACGGATCAAGATAAGTAATACGGATTCCATAAGTAAAATAAAAACTGTCAGTGTAAATTTACTAATTAACCATTTAAGTTTGCCAGTCAATTGTAAACAATGTTCTTAGGTGTGCCATGTTGCTAGCTGAACGAGCTGCATAAATATGAAGTATAAGTTGATAATTTGGCATATATATATATATATATATATATATATATGGAGAGAGAAAGGGAGGCAGAGAGAGAGAGAGAGACAGAGAGAGAGTTTTTGTATGTGTGGTTTCTATCCAAGCAATTAAGTGAAGTTCTGTGTCGTTGAAAAATTCTGCAATAATGAATATTTTTTTTGATTGCTTACGGCTGTATTATTGATCACATTTACATGAGCTGTTTCACCCTCTTTTTATGTTTATTCGCCCCAAATATACAAAGAGAATTGCAAATTACATTGTTATGATGACTAAAGTTATATATGCATACCTTAAAATATATTCTCTCTGTTTCAGATGTTGAAATATAAGCCCAAAAAAGGTTAAATACATACGATCCATCTAGAGAAAAGACAAACGGAACATTCGCGGTTTGGACGACATAAACTCTGATCAAAAAAGCACAAAGCACACAACTCCTATAACAATGTTGGCAATTGTATAGAATTCATCACTAGCTGGAAACATGTTCGCATGGAAGACTAGATCGATAACAAGCAAAATTGCAAAACACCGCTTTAGTATCCAAATCACATTTTAATTTTGCAGAGAATGTTTTAATTCTTTAAAAAAAGTACTCTATTTTGTAACGGTCTACGATCAGAATGAATATTGCCCATATTAGTCGTATCATACGATGTCCAAGACATAGACATAACCGGCATAAATTATAGTTAAGTCATCCATAAACCACTAGCGACACATTACATGTATAAACTGAGATGTTCGATTCTATTTTTTGAGACGTTCGATCTCGACCCACCGCAAACCTACATCAGTACATGGACGATCAGACAAAACGAAAACATCTGCCAACCCACTCATTATCGACCCAAAGCACAAAAGGAATTAAGAGATTTTTACTATGCAAATACACACAGTAGTATACAGGATATATGAACTCTCCTAACAGTAAATATATACCAAGTAGTACCAGTAGAGAACTTTTTTGCATTAAGTGTTATATAATGTGTTATATTGACTATGCATAGCTTTACTAACCTCTATGCGCATCTATGTATGATAGTGACATGTTCGCTTAATAATATACAAAATTTAATAAAACATATGCAGTCATATAACTACAGAGATATACATGTACTTAGCAGAAAATATTTTTTTAAAAGTCATCATTTTTCTATTGTGGTCTCATCAGAAACGAATAAATGATATTTTTGCTAAATTAAGCATAAATGGTAGAATATTCCATAAATAAAAAGGTATGTAACTGTTACAATCTAACCATTTCCTACAAAATTATTTCAGTCATTTTGATTATTTTTTCTATTCTATGTTTAGAACGTATTTTGTAGTATCATAATATGAAATGGTTACTTACATGTGTTTGGCGCGTGGCATTATTGCTAATAAAATGAAAGCACCAAGCATTCAAAAAGATACTGAATATGTTTTTATTTTGGCCATCGAGAGATCCCCATGCAAGACATTGCACTCTCATCTTTCTTTAACAGCAATGGTATATATCATTTAGCTGTGTGGTACATACATTGTGCTATGAGACGTACAGAAATAAGCAGTGGTACTAACAACTATTAAGTCACCGTTACAAAAACGTGATATTGTATCCATTTCTATGAAGCGTAGAACGCAACTAATAGCCGATAAGTGCTTTCAAGTCGCTTAGGTAGGAGGTGGGATCACTTATGCTTATTATTTTCATGAGTCAAACATTTTTATAATTATCATTAGATAATAGTTTGTAAATAATATAGGATTATCAGAATTAGAGCTATATGTAGCAAATATTTATGTCATTTTAAGGCTAAACCAGAATATAAAGAAAGATAGACATCCATATTAACGCCATTAAAAGTGTATTATAATTTCTTCAAATTGATAGAATGGTCCTTTAAAGTTTAATCATTCACTTAACCTGAAACATAGTTTGTTCCCTCGTTTTGGACTGTTAGAAAATTTACCATTTTTCCAGGTGACTCAAATAAGTAGTGGGTGTGAAGATTGATGGAGTGTCATGACACTCTAGAATAGATTCCTAGTCGAAGTGAAACTCACACAAATAAAGCTATTTACCTAATTGTTTTTTTTATATTATATTTGTAAAAGAACAATCCTTTTTACTTCATAGATGCAATTTTGTAGGAATATGTTATCAAAGAAGGAAGTTATTGAAAATATCATGAAGAAATGTACGCGGCTATTTAGATGAGCAAATTTGTAGACAGATATGTATTGGGGCTGAAATATATACAGTCAGAAATAGGGGATCACTGCTTATTCGAGCATATAAATATATAACATATTCATACTGAACATCATATAATAAACATTGTACTGTACCAAGAGCTTATCTATACAAAACATATTATTATTTTTTACATGGGGATCACGATTATCAAGGCCCGGCATCCACTCGGGGATAAGGGTTATTTTGTGTACAATAATCAATGGGATAATGTAGAAAATACGTTTTACACATTTGAAATTTTTACAAGAAATATCAGTTCACAGAAAATTCCGTATAATATAAGGTAGGTGGCGTTAAAAATACATTCTCTCGGGAAAGCCAGATATAAAAATAGATGCTAGCACTTTAGGCGTACAAATTGTTTCGACATTTTTTATCGACCATCTAAACATGCGAAGTTTAAGGCATCGCATTGATTCTTCTTCCTTGTTCGAAAATTTTGCTTAAGCTTTTTGTAATATTTTGCACGTTATTATTTATGCTGCATCTTCCAGATAATATTCTCAACTTAAACGAATAAAAGGATTATTTTTTTTTTACTAATTTTTCAGTTTGCTATTTAAAGCAATCTAATTATACTATCTATACTACATATGTGAGAATATATTAATAATGTCACTGATATTTAATTAATAAAGGAATTTATTCTCAGTAAAACAAAATATTATACTTAAATAATATTATGTAACAATGCGCGTAGTGTTTATGTGGTATTATTATGTAGACCGTGCGTGCCTTTTACTTTCATAAAGAACTATTAAAGTAATTGCATCGTTTATAATCAGTTTTTCGTGAATTAATCTGCTTTTACATTTTCTCTCTAGAATTGCTAATTAAAATACAGATATAAAAGAAAGTACAACCCAGACATAGAAGAAGGGAAAAGATGGAGTAGACTTTAATTTTCGCTAATTAGGACTTGTTTTTAATTAAAATTTTAGTGATAGATGAGGTCATTAGCTATTTATTTTTAGCGTGGATGGCTAGAACAATAATCAGTTAATTAACACAAGGTCATTTGTTGTGTTTTGTTTTCGTTTGTTTGTTTGTTTCACCGTCGGAGACGTTGCGCCTCTTATTCCCAAGCCGCCCGACTCACACATATTTACATAGCCACATATTTCATTGCTTTATAGGTCCGTTGATGCACTGATTATAAAATTTAAACATGGTTTATAAATATATAGAAATGTTTTTTAAAACTATATTAATCAGAGGAATTACTAAAAAACATATATTAATTAAGTCACTTTATGTTGATATTTATATAACCAAAATTAAATTTATTAATATATCCAATATATAATAATCACAAGCGAACGAGGTTTATGTTTGTGCCTACGTTATTGTCTATCACATATATGTTAAAATATAAAATACCTTTCGTTATGTAATTACTGTATATATCATAATATTATATAATATAAGACACAATCGAAATAAAATTAAAAAAGCGAAACCGGATGTAAACCTACTAAAAATATTTACTGAAAGTAGATCAGTATTTTGTTATACATTCGCGTTGTTTAAATAAACGCATATATTTTATAACTTAATATATTACAACTATTACTGGTTAATACCATAATATCAACTACATTCAAAACAGACTCAATACACTTTCAAATATAAAAACAACGTTCTATATAAATATTAGAACGGTGATCTGAGGTTGGCTAGTATATTGAATGATTATCAACGAATATTTCAGACTCCCACATTTTTATGGTCAACGAATCGTTGAAATTGGTTGTCCGCTCTTATTATAGACGCGTTGCTGTGCCCTTGGAGGAAGCATCGCATGCTAGTTACTTAGTTCAAATTATATTGTAGTCCACATTGTACTGTATAGATTCTACTTTTTTAAAAATAAAATTATCTTTCTATATAATGGCTTCTATTAAAGTTAAAAATGCAAATGTTAAGTATAATGCCAAATTGTCTTCTAAGCAGAAACATCAAACAGCCAATATATTGCGCCGTGGCCCATATTGTTAGGTCGTCAGTATTGCACACTTCTTGCGTGCGACGACCTAGGTTCATGCATATATCGGAGCACGTTACTGGTTGTTGTTGTTGTAACCCAACGAGCAACCTCCTCACGTTAAGGATGGCTTTAAAAATGGACACCACCAACCACCATATGTTAAGAAACGCTTTCAGAATAAACACCCTATTTTGTGAGGGGAGAGTTAGTGGTCAATTGATGTATTTGTGACAGAAATATATTCCACAAAAAAATTAATTAGGTTTGTGACGTATTCGCGTGTAAACATAATTAAAAGTATTTAAATTACACTCAGGCATCTTAAAAAGAAAACAACAATTGTATTTTGGGTTGTGACTTACGCGTGTTAGAACAAAACTATTCAATATTAATTATTACCCTTGCGAACCCGCAGCTTGAAAAAAAAACGTGCAAACCTTTAACAACCCCTATGGAAAAGTGCAAATAGCATGTAGTACCGTTTCGAGCTAACCAAAAATGGAAAACAAAAAAAGTAACCGGCATTGCAAAAATCGAGCGTAGAACGTTAAATGAAAGAGAAAGAGAAGAAAAAGTGATCACATTTGCCACATTGTCCACGGTGATGCTTATGAGACCTGATGATTTAGTGACTCAGATTAAAGTTTAACATGACTGATCTCTATTTCCTACTCTCCATGTCTTTCTACCACTTTATTTATCTCTATATCTCTACCTGCCCTTCCTCCCCCCATTCTCTGTATGTCTGTATCTCTGTCTCTCTCTCTTTCCCTCTCTGTATCTCGCTCATTCATATATATATATATATATATATATATATATATATATATATATATATATATATATATATATATATATGATAGGATTATTTAAAAAAAAATTCTGACAAATAAGAGAAATAAATGGACCACCGAGTTATGTGTTCATCAAATTTTCGTCTTTATTTCATTTATTTCATCCATAGGACGTCTCGAAATATAACGAAGCGTTCATGAACACATAAACCAGTTTGTTCTTTATTATCTCTGCCACTCTCTCTCTCTCTCTATGTCTGGCTCTCTCTCTCTGTCTATCTATCTAACTATATATATAATATAAGTATAAATATAAGCGTAAATATAAAAGCATATATATATATATATATATATACACTTTTATATATATATTTTAACTAGTTTTATATTTATACTATTAAATAGTTTGTTTAAAAACAAAGACGAAAACCAAGTATCTCAAATATATATATATATATATCAGAGAGGCGGTAGCACTCTCTATATAGGGATGGCCCGTACACGCCTATATACGCCTACAAAACAAAACTATCCAAATCTCAACTAAAATCAACTTATAAGTTTCAAAAAGCACATATTCTTACAGAGAAGTGTTTTACGAATCCAGCGAGTGTCAGAACGTCGGTTAAAATGTCAAAAGAGAGCAAAAAAAAAAAGGGTAAAAAAATGGCCAATTGCTCTTCTTTCTTCTTTTTTCTTCTTTCTTCTTTCTTTTGAGACGATGTATCTCGGTGTACGAGTGGTCTCTGACAACAGTTCAAGCATCAATCGACTGCTCTTTACACAGAAAAGTGCAGTGACCCATCACTTTTTAGCTAACTCCATAATTAAATAAGATTACGTGTAATAACAAGTTTTAAACACTATATAACCAATGTAGACAGACCACTTCGAACACGGAACTTCTCTCAAAAGGGACAGCTACAAATAATACACCGGATGCTCACAGACGTTCCAGTTTGCCAGTGGCCTATATTTCTTGGACGCTGAATATTTGAGGTGAATGTTAAGGTTTTTTCTTTAAACAGTAACCTACCAGCGTTAATGAAACCACGAAATCTTTATCTCAGTTGATCAAAATTGTTATAAGAGTAACCTATCAGCAAGTACGACGTCAAAAAACAATGTTATAAAAACAAATAATTCTTCAGATTTTGGACTGTAAAATATGTGCAAAATGTCAATGCTGTGACCAAGATACGAACCCAGGTTAGCCCGGCCACAACGTGGGGTCCTAACCTCTAGACGATCACGGCTAACACTGACGTCTGTCGCTCTTGTCAGAAAGACACATGACTACTGTCAAAGTATTGAAAAATAAGGAGGAAACTTGAAATTCTCACGCATGCGCAAAAATACAGTGTAGCAACCATTGTAAAATGCAGCTGAATCTCTTCGCTCGCTAAGAAAAGTAGATCAGACCAGTTCTTCTAAGAACTCACCAAACGCCAAAGGAAATAAGTTAAATTAACCGCAAAAGAAACTGCAATAAAGTCAAGAAAAATTTAATAGTGAAGGTATGAACATTTTAGAACTTTATAATGCTCTAACTGTTTTATCAGAGAGGCGGTAGCACTCTCTATGTAATATAGAACCGATGGAGGACCAAGAGGCAACTCCTAAGGCCTAAAACCCAAAGACCTAAAACCCAGCAGGAAGCGACCTGCTACTAATGGAGGCGGCAATGAGCCGCCTCCTAAAAGAGACAATACTATCATGAATGTAATTTTAAAAATAAGACTGTAAGTAAAAATACTAATTAACAAGAATAAAAAAGCATTGGAAATGCAAAAGGATATAGGGATGGTATGCCAAAAAGTATACAAACAAGATAGCTATGAATGGCTAGGCACATGGAAATAGAATTGCATCCAAAGTATAGCCCTATAGCTTTTTACAACCGTAATGATAGCACGGAATGAATGTTGGAGAACAGCTATAGGGCTATACTTTGGATGCAATTCTATTTCCATGTGCCTAGCCATTCATAGCTTTCTTGTTTCTATACTTTTTGGCATACCATCCCTATATCCTTTTGCATTTCCGATGTTTTTTTTTATTCTTGTATATATATATATATATATATATATATATATATATATATATATGTGTGTGTGTGTGTGTGTGTGTGTGTGTGTGTGTGTGTAGTATATATATATGCGGGTGTGTGTATATGTATGTGTGCGTGTGTGTGAGATACTCGGTTGGCTCTCTTTTTAAAACTCACTAGCTAATAGTATTACAAAACTTTGTCATTTTCGTTTTGTTTATTTAATAAATTGTTTACATAAAATAAGTCTAATATAATTGTTATTTTTAGATGAAATTCGTTTGTACCCCGTTAGGAATGCAGCGATAAACGTGATTTTTGTTTTACTCATACGAGTAATTAGTTACGTACAATTAGTGTATTTATTATCGAAAATGTATTTACGGCTAATGTCATGTGACAAAACAAGAATAGTTTCCGAAAACAATTGTTTTATTGAATCAGAGAATGCATAATTTGACGAAAATATAATTTCGTATAATTGTGGTTTCTTTTCAAAATAACAAAAAAGCATTTTTTTTTCGCGTCACGACTTAAACAGATCAAGCATATACATAGATATAATTGTGTTTGTTAATAAGATTAATCATACGGTTGTATGATATCGCTACAATAACGAAGAAGGTCCCTTTTGCATCGGCCGACCGGTATAAGGAACGCGTCTCATAATTCGATCCGGAAAAGAATAGCTTGAGAAAATTGTAAAAAATACTTCAAATTTACTGATTAGATAGATATTTAATTATGTAATTAGAATATACCGTTTTTGATGCTTATTAACATCTTATGAATGTGTTCGCAAAGAATTTAAAAGCAAAAGCTGTATATTTTGTTTGGTAAGGCACCCTGACGCGAACAGGCGCACACAGAAACACGCATGCACGATTCCAACAATCCGAAAATATAAACAAAGAAAAGTGTCAGAAATATAAAAATAATAATTAATGAAAACATATTGTAAATTTACGAATATATATATATATATATATATATATATATATATATATATATATATATATATATATATAAATATTTCATTTTCTTCCGGAGGAATTGTATTATATTTAATATTTCAGTCGCAGTCGCTCTTAAATATAGATGCCTACTATCGGGGCCAATAGTTACAGGTATACTATGTAGGGAGTTGCGCAGCACGATGTCTGTGTACATTACACTTGAACTTCTGCATCTATTTCTGACAACAGTTCAAGATGGTTGTGTTAAGAATGCGCAAAGCCCAGAAGGGGATGCTGATGACGCTGTGGTAATGGTGTAAATCTCCCTTAATTTTCGGCCCAAAACAGAAATGCCATTGCTAAAACGACAAGATATTATAAGAGAGATAAGTTGGAAGCCATGAGAAATTACATCACATGTACCCCATGAGGAAATATTTTCTCTTCCCGCTGAACAGTGCGCAAATGGAACCACTGATGGTTCATAATGACAATTGAAGCACATGTCCCATGAGGAAATGTTATTGACAACCACACTGACCAAGGGTTTCTTCTACTTGTGCAGTTGTCATTGCTCCAACGCAGCATGAGAAATGCAGTATAATAAGGGGTATATACGTTTTAATTTTAAATATACACAAGGAAGATTTCACATGCAATGTAATGTATTATAGAGCAAGTGAAGTATATTAAAATTAAAATAAAAAGTTAGAGAAATATAATTAGAGCCAAGCATAAAGATAGAATTTTTGCAGTTTTCTACCCAATAGGCAAATAGATTTTAACTTAAAATATCGCAGAAATTTTAATACTGCAAAATAAACGCACACACACACACACACACATATATACATATATGTATATATATAGATAGATAAATACTATACGCATATATATATAGATAGATAGATAAATACTATACGCATATATATATATATATATATATATATATATATATATATATATATATACAAGGACCCTACAATATTTTTCGGAGATTTTAGTATTCGTCTTTCTGAGTACAATAAAGACAATTTCTGTAATAAAAATGGAAGAAAATTGATTAGGTAAGGAAAAATATTTAATTTTCATAATTCTTACAAAAGTCCCATGACATTATTTTTCGGACATCGTAGTTTCTTCTCAATAACTTTTATCAATCTCTCTTTATATTGATCAAACATATGCACAATAACACATCTACGTGTTTCTATTAGTTGTTTCGTGTCATCTAGTATTCGTTCCCATAGTTGAGACTATTTCGTCATTTCATGTCCATCATAGACAAGTTGCTCAAGCATTTCAAAATATTTTCTATTTAATGTAGATCTGGGTTTTTGCAGTCCATTCCAAAGTAGTCATATTCACTTTAGCCATCCATTCTTTTATGAGATTTGACGCATGGATTTTTTTTACATAGGCATCACTGTTTATCAAGGCCTAGAGGTCACTCGATGATACGGATTAAAGAGTGTACAGTAGAGATTGGGCAATATAGTAATCGTTAGTAGTGGAAATTCGGTAAATTTGTCAACAAGTAAAACGGCTCCTCAAGGATATATTTACATTAGACTTGAAGACAACAACATTGTAGTCAGCTGGAAAGCAGGAAAACGGAAGACAATTCTACAGGCGTGCAGTTCTAAGAAAGAAGCTTTGTTCATGAAATCTACGTTTAGGTTTAGGTACAGATAAAGAGTAGGGGGAATTATTGATTGTGTTTTCAGCTAGACGAGTGTTTGTTTTGAAAGTTTGGCGAGTGGGGTACCATAGATTGAAGCTCAGTCGAACCCTTTCCATGAAAATAACGATGCTGCAATCGTCTTTATGTGGAACGAAATCATTCATCATCTCTCTTCTTATCCTTGGTAGGGCTTGTTCATCCAGCAACTATTTGTAGCTTTCGCTGTTCTGCCGACCTTTCAGCTACTCCAACAATATATTTCATTAGCAAAACTCATCCCAAAACCATAACTCCTCCTCATTGAATCCGTCATTTTTTCAGTACAACAGGATTCCCCCTCCTCGACCAAGTACACCATCCATCGGCCCATCAAAATTTAAACGCTTCTTTTCGGTGAATATAACCTTCTTAAAGGCAACATGTTTTGTTAACTACCTTTTCGCACTCTCCAGTTTGCTCCTTTGTGTTCCTTTGTTAGTATAATGTTTTTCTTAGCCTATGAAGCGTTCTTTGTACTGGTCGGACGTTTACATCCAATTCAAATTTCTCCTTTACTTTTCTTGCTGAAACTTTATCTCTAGATTTCAAAAGCCGTGGCACACTCCTTTTCATTCTCCTTTCAATCGTCTTTCCGATTAATCTTTTCCATTCTCTCTTTTTTTTCGTTCGAAGTTTGTCTTAAGCATGTATTCGACCGTTGCTTTTGACAGCTTCAAATCCACACCGATCCTTCTGAGGCGGTTGTCTTCCCGCTTCTTCCGTGCCAAACAAACTACTTCTTTGGAATTGGTTTTACCTCATTAAACTTAATTGTTTTGCCAGTAGAATAGAACAGATAATTTATTCTAATGATGACAGCTTAGTGTACAAGCAGAATATTTTTATACAGCAACATATAAATGAACATAGCTCTTAATAAAATAGGACTTTTTGTTATGTCTGAAAAATAGTGTCGCGAAAGCTTTCGCAAAAATAACAAAAAATAGAATTATCAAAACCAAACTAAAAAATAATTACACCAGTAGTACATTTTCACACCTCAACTACGTACTTACAATCTCAAAAGTTTTTGACACTAGTAACCACATTGAAGTAATTTTTTCGAAGTGTCCGAAAAATTTTGTCGAGCCTTTATATATATATATATATATATATATATATATATATATATGTATATATATATATTTATATATATAGATATAGATATATTTTCATATATATATATATATGTATATATATATATATATATCGTCAAGAATGAGAGTTCAATATAGAAACGTTCTTTCAATTTGAATAAAATAAAATAGGAATCAAGTACGCTTGAAACCAAATCACAACGTAATATTAGGAAAATAAACAAATACTTCAGTTTTTTGAATTCATAACAAATATATTTCGGAGGTAGACTACATCTTAAGTGTGTCCTTTGTTTCTTTTTTTCTTTTCTTCTTTTCTTCTTCCTTGCCATGTTGTAAATTTGGAGAAAGAAGTATGTATAGAGCCGCGCGTTGTATCTGGCGGTTGTATCTTGAATTGTTTCAACCGTACGCAGGTAACGCGAGAATAACGTCAAGAATGAGAGTTCAATATAGAAACGTTGTTTTAATTTGAATAAAATAAAATACGCATCAGGTGCGCTTAAAAGCCAAATCACAACGTAATATTAGGAAAATAAACAAATTTATTACAAATATATAGAGCATTAGAATCCCGGAACACAGTGGCTCTAGGATGCGGTTTTTTTAATGTTACGATCTTTAATAGGAGTTTATTATTGACCCTTGTTACGGTATTTGCTGCGTTATTTATAATGTTATATAATTGTATGCTTATGTATTATATACTCTACTGTATTTCATTACTAAGAATTAATGCCGTATCCCGGGGTTCTACTGTAATTTTCAATAAAATTTAAATTTAAATATTAACTAAACAAATCATGTAATAGTACTGCATATCATTTTTTTTCTATTTTCTTTTTCTTTCCCTATTTTTCTTTTTTTCTTTTTAACTATACATTTTTACTTTTGTGTAAGTCGCATCACCTGGATAGATCTCTAGTTTTTATAGCTCGATGCTCGAAACATGCCTAGGAATGTGTTGCCACATTAATTCTTATGTAAAATAATTAAGGTATATATATACATACATATATATATATATTCATATTTATCTATATATATATATATATATATATATATATATATATATATATATATATATAGTCATCCACATACAGTACTGTTTCGCTGTTTCATATTTATCTATATATCTGTATATATATATATATCTATCTATCTATCTATCTATATATATATATATATATATATATATATATATATATATATATAATCCGGACTTAATTGAAGAAGTTTGCTCCCAAAGATTTGCTTGTCTTTTATTATTATGCAAAAAAAATGATTAGTTTCTGGATATCCGAATTTATTTATAGCCAACAATAATATAAAGTACCTAAATATTTACTTCTTTTATATCTCAAGAAAAATAGCAAACAAAAAAGAAAAAAAGTAAAAATATACGGAAGATTATATGGAAATTAGATTATGTTTCAATTCGATTTGTCGACATTTATAATTAAAAAATAATACTGAAGTTGTTTGCACGAAATGAAACTTATTCTGGGCAAACTATTTTATTTTTACAACAGATTTCTTTCAATACGATTCCGTAATTCCCGTTTTATTTTTTATACGTCACTAATTGTAATAACAAACACACGATTGTTTCTAAGCTTAACCCTTCAATACAGACACTTATATGAAATGCATCGGTTTACAACACAAACTAATCTAATTTATAAAAGAAATATAAATACAATGACAGGTAACCAACACGGGACTAAATTGAAGAGATTAGCTGACAAATACTTGCGCTTTTTTATTAATATGAATAAAATAAACATACGGAAGTTTATTGAATGAAAGAAAATGGACTTATTCTTTGCCCAAAAAATATATGTTCGCTCTATAGTTCTTTTGTTATATTTCCTCGATTAAATTGACAAGGTTAGCACACTACAATAAGTGTTGATTTTTTATTATTGTGCTTAAACAAAAAAATATGCAAGTTAATTAAACGGAATACAACGAACTAATTTGTGCCAACTATTGTATTTCAGCACCTTCTTCCGTAATTTACTTTTTGGGGCGATTATTTAGACTGTCATGATGCTATATTATTTTTTTTTGTCGGGGGCATTTAAAGCTTTGATTAAATTATAAATTTTAACCCATTATTTTAGCTTTATCATATAAGCACTTTCTTTTAAAACTGAATAAACGCTTACAAATAAGTTAAAGCACCAAAATATTTTGTAGGTAGGTTTTAATTAAATTGTATTTTGTACAGAAACACTTATTAGTTTGTTTTTTTTACATTTTTTACAGCTTTTACATTTTGTGGAGTACTTTATTAAATGTTCTTTTTCTGATCGATTGTCGAGATATTAGAGACGTTAAGTTTGATTTTGTTTTATTTTCTAATATATGAATAACATATAATATGAATATGGATAATTCTGGCTCTAGCGGGATTATTGAAAAAAAACGCATCCTTCAAATGCATAATGGAGGGCGGTTTGTAATTATTCTGTACTTTCACCTTACTACTTAAAATAGTATGACGTAAAACTGGAATTTATTTTTATACTATTAATGAAAGAGATGATTCCCACTGCCCCTCCCCCCCAAAAGATGAGAAACACTTTTTTTACACGTTGGTCACCACTTATCATGGCCCGGAAGCCACTCAGGGATAAGGGTTATTGCAAGTACAGTACATTAGTGTGAAGATTTGATTAAGTGTTTACTTAAGGGGGAGGTTCATTATGAATTTGTTAACGTTGGACTTGAAGACATCCAAGTTGTAGTCAGGTGGGAAGCAGACAAACTGAACAGCCGGGACAACCTTTTCCTTATTGGTCTTCTCATTGAGAATCAATGCCCTTATATTGACCTGGAAGAAAGTGTGCTAGAGACACTTTTATAAAAAAAAAACGAAAAGAAAAACGACGACCAACTTGAGAGATACTGCCATCAATAGAAGAGAGTACTCTACGACTTATTTCGATAACTTTACGGAGTTAATATTCAGTGAGTATCCCTAACTTGGAATCATTTCTTTTTTCTTTATATTTTTATTTCTTTTTAATTTATATTATTCTAATGGGCCATGTTTCGAAAGTTATTTACGTTATACTGATTTAGGCATCCCAAATAAGTACGTAATAATGTTTTACATTTAAATGTTTTTATAGAACCCCCCCGTACCTGCAGAGTATAGCCCTTAACTATTATCCAGTAACACAAAGAGCTGACACTCACAGACACTGGCTTCCACTAGCTGCCACTGGAAAATATTGCCACACAGTGAAAGCCATATTATTTAATTTGGTCCACGACCGCTATCGTCCGCTATTTTTCACGTCCCGTAGTGGCCAATAACAACAAGCGTAGTTTAGTTTTATTCGAGGTGGGGGGCATGCTAACACTGGGGCACACTGGTTAATGGGTCCTACTAGTAAATGAATCAATCATTCTTATTTTTATCTTTATTCGAAAAGTGTACAGTAACTTAACCATTGTTTTCAATCAGTTTTGTTTGTGATTAAAATGTTCTTGCTTTTTCCTTTCGAATCACTAAAAGAAAATGAGGAAATTATAGGTGGGACAATATATTGAGAAATGGGAACATACATAAACAGAGAGAAAGTATTGAAAAGAGGAACGCTAAAACGTTCATTTCACTTAAGACGTATTTTAATTGAATTTTGAATGTCAGATGAAATCCTTTGATATTGTTTTAGTCTGGCCTGTTGTCAAATGAAAATCAATTAATTAGCACAAAAGTTGTTTTGCTTTCAGTATAGTATTTATTCGAATTCGTCCCAACTGCGCTTTATTCATTTACTAGTAGGGGGCTCACTGCCCTTTCTGATCGTAAAAAACATCTTACATTATTTTTAATCCTGACTAATATAGAACATTTTTTATTATTATTCCTTAACTGTAAATAATATATTTCTTTTATGAAGATCCGTAATTCAGGAGGGTTTTATCATATGTTTAAATCAACGTGAGGTGAATAATCATCTAAAAAGAAATATGCATACCAGTAAATAGCACCATTTCCTAACGTGAATGCTCTGATTTTTGATTTAATGCATAAATATTTCAATTTTAGTTTACAACAATGAGATATACACAAGAAAATATGATTCAATATGTATGCAAAGTATAATATAAGATTAGGAAATATTAACTCGGATCAATACGTTCATGATTTAAGTTAGAATAGATATACTATTCGCATTTTCTGTCTGGAGTTTATCATATATATTTCGAATTTCCCTTGTGAATAATATTGAAATTTTATTATGCTATATGTAATATGTTTTCCCATGTGCAACACAAAAACATATTATATAAGTGTGAGAAAATATTTAAAAAATAGTAAACTTTGCTTTTTATTCTGAAAAAAAATATTACATGAACCATAAATCGATTTGAGGGGAAATCTTAGGAATAATTAGAAACATAAAAGACGAAGACGATGGTAAGAAATGTCTGTATATTCAGCAAAATCTAGATTCGCATTAATACATTAGGATCAATATAATAATAAAAATAATAGGGATAAGGGATTGAGTTGCGTAGGGTAAAAAGATTATACAATTGGAATGGCTATACCCTTTTCTTTACGATGCTAAAAATGAAGACACGAAGAAAGAGTGTATTTATTTGTTTATTTGCAGAGTGTTATCCTCATTTTCAACGTTGCTATTGTGCCCCCACATTTCGGCCGACTCAGCCTTTCTAAAGTGTGCTAACCTTGCCTTCTTCAGATGGTACCCCGCTACAGGATAGGAATGCTAAATCTCGTAACAATATAACCAGTAATTGCTATCTTCCATTGTCGTTGTATAAAAATTGATATTTATACGTAAATTTCAAAGAATTAAACAATAAAAATACCCAGTATGAAACACACCTGAATAAAATTAATAGTATTTAAACGAACAGCCAAGATATAATACACAGCAAAATCATGTTGAGACACCGGTTCTTGCCAGACCCCGAAGTTAAGCAACATTATAACTGGCTAGTACCAAATGGGTGACCATTTGGAAAGGCGAGGCGCTATATGTACCGCGAGGAAAAATACCAGGTTGAGAAACTGTTGCGGTTTATCCTTCTCTCCAGGGTAGATGGGGCTCCCTTAAGCTGTTGGAGCCACACAATCTAGTGATGGCGTCACGGGAAAAATACCCTTGATAGCCCTGGCGAAGCATCAAGTATTTAGCTACCGATAAGATTTGAATTACACTACAAACTCGTGTAGTGAGTTCAATCAAGGCTGCAGCTGCGCTGGATGGATAGTTATTTTTTCTAACTAAATTTTGGCGGAATAAACATCTTGGATACTTAGGGTAGGAATGACACTCATGCTTATCTTGAACAGTAAACGTTACATGCCTTTATCCACTGCGGAAAGATGCGCATAATCTGAATATAGCACTTTCCATCCAACTAAAAGCAGATCATATATTTTGTTCGCCACAACGTGGTGGTACAACAATAATTATAAAAGACAATAATTACTGGGAATATAGACCCGAAACTCAGCATTCCTATTTCGTCACGATTAATATCCTGAAGAAGGTCAGAGGATAATTGGCAAAAATGTAGCTGAATAACTATTACGATGCGGATAACAGTAATCAATTTAATAAATAAATACACATATTACTCATTTCAAAGGATTTCAATAAAACATAATATATAAGAAGCGACTGTGCTTTTTACTGCTTACACCGCTGTTGTAAATATTGCCATTTAAGCAACACATAACATTTCATAAACTGATTCTCAGTATATGAGAGACAAAATGGTTTAATGCCCACTCCCTTCAACCTCAAGTTTTGCTCAGAGCTTTTACCGAACTTATCTTGATCGTCAAGGTTACTCCGAAAATTTATTTTAAAATAACTTATCAAATTAAAACACTTCAATTATTAATAACCAAATATATGTTATTTTGTCATAATTTCCAAATGATCTGAACAATCATAGTAGCGTTTCGACTTCAACATCTACACACACCATTAAAGGTTCGTTGATATCTTAAGTGATACGTCTATACCATTCTGTTTTTCCACAACCCACGTTGAAATACCTATCAAAGTATACATTAATAAAGGTTCAAAATATCCGGAAAATCTAGTCTGAATTAAAAAAAAAATGTTTAAATATGAATTAAATTCACTACAGTATTCTTCTCATGGAATTGTGTTTTACAATTAAATTATTATTTCTAAGTGAGGGTCAGAGCTTACCATGAAAATAAGGGGTTAAAATAAAAAGGGTAGATTTATATCTTGGCTGACCCCATATCAAAGCTGAAAACAACATCATTTATTAGTGTTTTTTAATATACTAACATTTTATATAGAAAGTAACTCTTATTTAGTCCTCATTTTTTTTGTGAAATGGCCAATTAAAATTGTTTAATTTGTGGATCCTATTTCTATTACCAACATTCTTGCATTTATCATAATTTATGAGATGCGAACATTTCCTTATTTTAACACATAGCTAATACCTCTATATGAACCTAATCGGATATTTTTATGTCAACAGAAGGCCAGTACACCCGCTCGAAAATTATATGAATGAAATGATGAAATTATTTTCAAAAATCCACTTTATAATAAGATATTTTTTTATAAAAGTTCTGAGCAGAGTACAGCAATTCAATAAAATAGCACCATTATCTGTTTCAATATCTACTTTATATATATATATATATATATATATATATATATATATATATATATACACATATATACACTTATATATGTATATATATATACATATATATATATATATATATATATATATATATATATATATATATATTAGCAAAAGTATCCGTCGTTGACTGGGTTCATAAACAGCCTACATAAAATGGACTCTGATTTATGAAAGTATGATAGGTTATGAAAAGGAAGGGTTGTAAAATTTAACTTCGAATTTGGGGCTATCAAAACCAAAGCAAAATATGATGAAAGTAAAAATAAAATAGATAAACCCCATAATTTATTATACCATACCTGTTAACACTGAAACACTTATCACAATATTCTGTGGATCTATATTAAAAAACAAAACTTCTTATACTTTGTGACATATTACCATTCTCTGGAGGTCAGGCGCGAACGAACACCCCATAATTTTATTATACCATATTCCTTTAATCTAAAACATACTTATCAAAGTATACTTATACTTAAGCAGATAGATATAAAAAGTATTTATTAAAGTGTGTGCCTATTTCCATTCTATGGAGGCCAGGCGCGAACGCAGACCCAACAATTTTATTATACCATCCCTATTTAAGTAAAAACATACTTATCACAGTATTCGTATGTACATATATATCAAAAACACATGTAAATGTTTTTTTTTTATTTTTTTATTTTTTATTTCTATATTTGTCAACCAGGCGCGTACGAAGAACCCACAATTTTAATGTATCATCCTTATGCGAGATCAAACATACCCATTCCTGTGTCTCGACACACCTTCTATCAATATATGTGGTCAGTTTTCGAAATTGTCAGCCATATAGGAGCTTATTCGTGACCAGACACACACAAACAGACGTTAAGCTATATATATATATATATATATATATATATATATATATATATATATATATTACGGGGTAGAAAATTTTATTATGGCTATGTAAAGACCAAATTAAAATCTGTTCGAAAACATTCTTTATTTTAGATTGTAAAATAAAAAAATAAAAATGAATGCGTCAGCTGACCAGTTTCGAAGCTCGCTCAACAGAGAAAAAATCGAGCTTAATTACGTTTTAAAAGAAAAGAGGGGCGGCAATGAATAGGAGATGAAAAAGTAGGGGGGAATATATATATATATATAAATATATATGTGCATATAAAAAAGTAAAGGGGGAATTAATTATTAAATAGAAACTAGATTAAGCCCTAACAGATTCTCTTTTTGTTTGCAAAGAGAAGGTCTATGAGTCTTAATGTATATAGTTTCTAGAATTTTGAGATGGTAAAGAGAGTGCGACTTGCTAAGGATTGAAAAAGGTCCGCACTAAAATTCGAAGCGCAAGTACGATTATTTATAAGGTGCTCTCCTATAGATGATCCACGGGTATTGCTCTCCTATAGATGATCCATGGGTAGTTTCCATTTCGAATTTTCGATGGAAACATGTTTTACCCTATTATCGTGTCTTTGAGACGTTCTCCCGACGTAGCGCACACCGTAGCTACATTTAAATAAATATATAATAGAATTGCTATTGGGAGGAGATCGTCTTCACAAATTGAAGACAAAACGGGTTTACAAAAAAACACAACACGGGTATTTGATGTAAAGTAACATTGTTGTACGACAGAAGCAACTTTCTTTTGTCGTACAACGGACAGGTGCCGGTTCCCGGTCCCTTATCTGTCAGGTTGAGTGTTAAGTAACGAATCCTTGACGAGTAATCTACACTGTTTCTCTGCAGCTGAAGCCGCTAGAAGACCCCCCCCCATCAGACGAGTAGAGGGGGGCATGATTCCGCACAGTCGGGAGGTTCTTTTTATGAATGATGCTGCTAAGAACTGACGAATCGAATTAATTTACGTTCTTCTACCAACCAATCAGAAACCAGAATTTCTCAATAAATATTAAACCTTTCTTTAGAAATTTCGAATACGTTTTCGTCGTGAAGAATCATTTGCTCTTTGAATTCGAACTCGAGAACAGTCTACTGTGACTTGTGTAGAACAGTCTACTAGGACTTGTGTAGAACAACGAACCGTCGGAAAATGTTCTTTCTACTGTGAACCAGTCACCTCCAGGACTTGTGTAGAACACCGGACCATCGGAAACTGTTCTGAAACGAAACCTGGCTTACTATTCTAGAACAGCATTTCCGCGAATGACATACTTCAACTTAGACTTCGTAGCTTAGTATGGAATGTACTTTTCTCTTTCCTGCAACTTCTTTCCCACAAAAGAGAAGTTGCGAGCCTGTCTCTGGTTTATCGTTATTTTCATGGCAAATGCTCAGCTGAGCTTCAATCTATGTTCCCCCTCGCCAAACATTAACAAATTTGGTCCGTACTGAGAGGGAGACGACTTATCACCTGGATTCTTAAATACAGGCAATACTGATGAGGATTCCCCGAGTATTGGGAAGTACCTCTCGTTAAGGCGACGCTTAAACTGTTTTGTAAATATGGGGGCAAGTTCTGGTTGAATTTTTTCAGCACTATAATTTGAATGCCGTCAGGGCCAGTTGCTTTACTGGAATCAAGGTTCTTGATTAGTTTGGCTACCTCACGGACATATATTTGTACATTGCAGAGCGTGTTGTCTGTTACAGGAGGAAATATGGGGAGTTGATGACCTTCGTCGCATAGGTAGAATTAGCTGCAAAGTTCTTGGCAAATAGTTTGGCCTTGTCTGATGCTGACGAGATGACCTCAGATCCATTGATGATGGTTGGTATAGAATGCACACTTCTGTTCAGGAACCTGTTTGCTATTTGCAAAAGACTTGTGTGAGCCAAGCCGCTGCTCAACTACTGTGGATTTAACGGACTGAGCATATATCTCTCTTGCATTTTTTATTACTCTTTTACAGTGGTTGCTGGCAGCCCTGAAATCAGCTTTAGTCTCAGTACATCTTTTATATTGATAGCTATGGGAAAAGTTTTTTTCTGTGTGCGATGGCAGAAGCACATTTTAGGGAGAACTATGGCTGGATGTTTCGTTTTAGTTGGAATTTTTTGTATGGTATTAATTATCCATTCGGTCAGGCATGATACTATGGAGAACACATGTTTTTTTAAACATGGAATTCAGGGGTAGATAAGATATAAATGTACGGAAGCTACCCCAGTCAGCCGTAGAGTATCGATATACAGTACGGTGGAGAGGCTCGTCTGAGGACATTGTATTTCGTTTTTATCTTTACTGATACAACCGAATAGTCGGAAGACCCCAGAGGGATCGGAACGGAACATGAACGAACCTCCCCTTATCATATGTCTTGTGAGAGTCGGTCAGCCATTCCACATTGTGGATATTGATATCACCACATATGTGGATATTAGCTGAAGGATGAGCAGACAGGATGTGGTCAATTTTCTCAGATATGCTCTTAAAGAGAGTAACTCCGCTGTTGTGAGGGCAATAGAGGGCAACTATAAATGCAGTGGTGTAAGCAAGTGCAACCCAGAAGCACATATAAGGTAAACAAAGGTCTTCGCCGGAGATAACCCAACCACGCGGAAAACCATCTTTAATGTAGGCACATATTCCATATCCATGTCGATCATGGCGGTCATATTTTTACGTTAAGTAAGAGTATCCTTTAAGTATGAACTCGGCAAGGTAAGTGGTCGGCCCTATGCCAGTTTCGCTTAGGAAGAATATATCCGGTTTAGTCTCCTGTAATTGGGTTTCAACCTCTGGAAGGTTGGAACGTAGACCCCTAATGTTGGAGAAGGAGACATGGTAGTAGTGGTCTACGTTGGAGGATGGGGTTCTAGGTTTATTCGTTTTTTTTTCTGGAGATATTTCATGTTCAGGATTTGGGATTTTTGGAACGGGTCGACGGACTTAGTAAGAGCTGGACAGAGAGGGAAAGTCAGAGAAAAAACAGTTTTTTTTTTGTAGCGCATGATAAGGTAAAGCTGTAGCAATTACCCAATTGTATGACATCGAGATGCCCAACCAAAAACTACTGTATGGTCTAGAGTCCATTCATCAGATGGCAATACAGCAGACCCAGTACTTTGTACCTGCTGATAGAACAGCCTCCTTAGTGGTTAATCCAAGGTTCGGGTCTCTGACTATCAGGCGGATAACATCAGCCATGATTAAACGGTTACCTCCAGCACGCTTACTTGTGACATGGCCAGACGGATAGACATCGAAAACGAAGATTTCCGATATCTCAGGCTTCTGTTCACGATGTACTGCCGTCCTGGAAAGCAGCTTTTCTTCACGCTTTGTCAGAAAAATCACTCATTGGAAATGAGGACTAAGGGTCAAATAAGTTGAACCGAGAGTAACGAGATCTGCCGATAACGTATCTACAATGCGTTTTCTGCTCTCCATTTAAAAAAAGGCGATGGGGGGTCTAAAGAACTTATTAATTTTTACTTTGTAACGGTCCGTCGATCAAATTCGAAATTAAAGATATTTGAAGATAAATTCCCTTCCCATATTAACGACTGAAATGAAAATGGGATAGATTACTATAATTTCCGTTAAAAGTTATTAACCTTTTCTTGTTATCCAAGAGATACTTCCAACAAAAGAATAATAAGGACAATTTAGCACTAAACTTTTTTTTAATACCGTTGGGGAGTTTTCACGTGTTCAGATATTACTTAAACTTATTTCTTCCTAGGCAAAGACACCTCCAGCGCATTTGAAGTTTTTTCACTCACTGACTCTTGCCTTCGGGGTTCGGGGTTCGGGGTTTATGGCGGGCGGGGTGAAAATGGGTCGTGGTGGGATGGATGTTTTCGTTTATATTTATAGAGAAACTAAGCAGTAGTCTTGCGGGAAGTTGGTATATTTGTAATTTTGATTATGTAGATTATACAAAATTCGATTCTTATGATCCAAGGTTTAAATGGTGCAATTTTCGACAGTTTCTAGATATATATTTTAGAAGTTCGGAACACAAAATGAATTATAACACTCGATCAAAATCGTATATATATATATATATATATATATATATATATATATATATATATTTTAAACCGAAAAGAAGTGAAGAAATATATGTTTTCAAAAAATTACTTAGTAGAAAAAGAAAAAAAAACAAATCGAACAGTATATTTCCATTAATAAAAATTATATCGGGTAAAAGTTTGGATCGAGTACCTTATTTAATGGACGTTATTTGAAGTTTTAAGTTCAGAATTTTACAAAGGACTAATTCAGACCTGAATCATATGCACACCAAACATAAACATAAAAACACACTTAACTTAACTGGTACAGCTTATGCTGCTATGTGGCTGCCTGTATTTTTTACTACTATGATCGTACGTAAATTATCCAGAAATATATTGCAAAATCGAAGGGTTACGCTGAATGCAGATGCGATGTATAGTGAACTAGTCTGGGTACCCAGCGTTGCCTGTGTGTTGGAAGGTGTGTGTAAGGCAAAAGAAGTAGTAGTAGTAGGAAGGTAGGCTCGAACCTGTAACGCGAATTGGAAAAGAACGTGCAAAAAATGTGACGTCGTTGTTGTTCCGTTCATCGCCAAACCGGAAGTGACGAAGGTTTTAATTAAAGCATGGCAATCAAAAAGAGGGGATGACTTCCGACAACTGTCTGTATATAAGTGACTAATTGAGGATGAAGAAATTAATGTTTTTTGCCAATTTTTCTATATTTGTCGTCCGATCTCTCGGCATCATTATGACCCCTGTCGCTTGTATTTATTGTCCTTTTCACCTGTTCATAGTATCTAATTTCTATCTCGACGAATTTACTCTCTACAATGCTACTTATGAGCGCATAAAGTTCACGTCGCCGGTAGAGGCGGAGTACTTCAAAATGGCTGCAACAGCAGAGAAAGTAATACCGCGAATGACCGGTTTAACTCTAAGCTTGCGAAGGAACGGTTCCAACGCAAGCACATAACGCATCGGCGAGAGCGGACAACCTTGAAGAATACATTTTGACAAATTAGCTGTCCTCGATCTTAAAGTATTAACCGCCACTATAAGTCGCGATGCAACACAACTTGCAGACTGGTAACCAAGATCTTGGCCACAATATTTAACATCATTAAAGGTGGGAAATTACTCATCCGATTCCTACCAACTTTGTCCTTACGATGCAACTTAATGATACCCCTTGTAATGTACTGATCGATTTGATCGCATCCTAAATCAGGAGTTGAAAAAGCCTCGAATATAGTTTGTCAGGTAGACTATCGATCCCGGAAGATCCATCCAGCCTGACAGGTTTCAGAGCCTCCAAGATTTCTGCTTTTTTATACACCTTTCGGACCTTACGGCTTTGCGCCTCAAGAGCCAAAAACTGGCTAAATTGGCGCCAGGTCGGTCCACTTGGTAAAAAGTTCCTGAAAATGAGAGCGAAAACCCTTATAAACCCCGTCGTTGTTGGTCACTGTATGTCTACCTGGCAATGTGACACTGGCGACGTGTCAATCGATCACTCTTTTTTGCGTAGCCTACAAATCCCTAGTACTCCTTGTTATCCAAGATGTCCAGTTTAGCCTTAACTATAATAAAGCTATCAATATCCCCACACTCCATCTCCCGATCTACTCTATTTTCTTGTTTCGCTCTTGTTGCCCTAGTATAAATGTTGACTTGTCTACTATAATCGAATCGAAGAACCTAATCTTTTTACTTAAGGGAGCTCCAGCACATATTCCCGATTATGAGCCACATCAGTTCTTGCTGTATTGTAAGGGAAATATGTTCCCCTAAGTCCGCCAACTCGAATAATGTGTTGAACTACCAGTATCAAGCTATTATAGGCGTGGACTATCTAAGTTTTCCCACACCTAAATAAGTTAGGTTCAGAGTAAACTATATATAATTAAAATTTGAACAATCTAAAAGCCTACGTGGAAAAAAGCCTTCGTTGAACATTGTAGCTAATAACTAATCAATGTAAGTCGAGAGTTGTAACGAATCGAAGCCGTGTCACTTTGTTAAAGTCCATACTATGTCAGAGGAGTTTTATTTATGGAATTGATCGAACAGATCTAACCTACCGATAACATCTTGGAGTCGTATTATTTTCCTGGCCCATTGACTGAATATAACTGAAAGTCTCTAGATATCACACCTTAAATAATGTGTATCTCCTTATACACTATATATTCAAGCCAATGCATTTGATGGTCACGTACAACTCCGAGTTTACGAGAAGTTTCCATCAACCCTCGGCCATTCAAGCAAGCTAATCACAGTGGCATTATGGTACTTACAATTACGTATAAGAAACGAACATGGCCGGTTTAAAGGAATTGAAAACAATCCTAGAGAACCATGCCCCTTTTTATTGGCAATGTAACTATCTAGGGACACGCCACTGATGTTAAAGGAGAACGTAAATTTTATAGTTCTATAAAGGTATAGGTGTATCCTCCATAGATCTAAGAAAAGTCCAAATTATTTGGGAAAATTTTCAGGATTACTGATTTCTTTAATGCTAGTTTTAAAAGCAGTCATATTTCTATAGCCTGTTTTATGATAATAGTATTTTCAATGCCAGGAGTAATTGTATATATATATATATATATATATATATATATATATATATATATATATATATATATATATATATATATATATATTCCAGTGTAGAAAGAAAGACACTGTTTTCAAACCAACCTCTCCAGTGCAGGGGTTTTCTGTGAGTTTTTGAGAAAATGTTGAGAGAAGCATAAAGAAGGAATATGGTTGCTTATCAGTCTGCATTGGAGAGGGTTATGGCGTATTCTAAGGTGTATTGTAGGGATTGTTTTTTGTGGGTATGAGAAGGACAGTCTTCATCGGGAATGATCTAAGGGGAGAGGTCAAACATTTTACTATCGAATTAAGAAAAATTAATTTATATTCCATTGATTGTAGGGGGAAGTCACTAGAGGAAAGTCAACTTTTAGTAAGGAGCGTCTATCTTAAACTGGGGAGGAGAGTGTAGCTGATCGTGAGGGTATGGGTTCTGTGTCTTTTTTCCTTTCATTTCCGTTCTTCGCCCAGTTTGTTTTTTAGTTTCACAAATCTTTATATTTTTTGCCCATGCCTCGACTGAATCTTCAGAGAGCCGTTTTTACTGCTTACTATATTCTATTCATCTTTTTGAGAGGGAAACACAAGTTGTGTTACATTTGTTTTCATACTCATCAGGAGTTATAGTCTTTTTTGGAGCTTAAAAATATTCTATTTTTACCCCAAACAAGGAACACTAACAATTTGAAGTAGGGGGCTACCATCGGGGCAAGAATTTTCGGGAGCATTATGAAGGGAAATGAGTAGCAAGATGTTTGCTCACATTACACTTGAACTTCTGCATATCAGTACAGTTGGGAAAGCAGAATTCCGGAAGGGAGTTCCAAAGATTTGCAATCCTGGGGAAGACACTGTTGGAGTAAAAGGTTTCTTACATCTAGGGATCTTTACTGTAAAGGGGTAGGACTTAGTTGCTTGTCGGGTTTATCGGGGGTAAACACGTCGAGGAGGTACAAGTGTTTGCAGTTCGTCAGAGCATTCACACTTAAATTATTTGTAGAACAGGCAGAGGGATGCAACATCTCGTCGACGGGACAGATGCTGGAGCCTAGATGGCAGTTCAGGACCTATCACATTGGCGACTCTCTTTTGAACCCTGTCCAGGAGCGAGAGACAAGCAGCAGATGCACCAGCCAAAATGTGAGAACAGCACTCCATACATGGTGATCCTGTGAGTCATCTTTTAGGAAGAGGGTTGATTTTGAATAATAAGCTAATTACTTTGAAAAAAGATACACGTGAAAGGTTTCTAGATTCGAAATGATCTTGATAATTGTCTATAAGTAAAAATTATCTTTAAGAATACATTAAATAACTTTAGATTCCACTGAATTTGAAAAACCATAATTACGAAAGGAAAAAAAATGTGGAGGCTCTGAATCTCATTGCGAAGGGTGAATTGATTCAAATTGAATGTTTTATGATCTTTTATGAAGCTTGTCTTTAATAATAAATTCATTACTTAGGATAGAAGTAAAATAACTTATATTTGGAATCTTTAATGGTCATTTTGGAAGTAAAATTGACTTTCGCGATGAAGTAAATACTTTCAATATCTGATGCAGTATTAAAACGGTTATGTCATACGGACGCCAGATAACGAAACTTTGATCATAACCAGATAAATAAGGGCGAATGGTTTCCTTTTTTATAAACTAAAAACAGACTTTCTTTAGTGAAAATATTTTTCTAGTGGCGTTTGAAATTTAATGTTTTTTGCCTGATTACAGAATCAAATACTTTAAATTTTAACTCGAGCCTAACAATATAAAACAATAATTGAAAACATTTGGAATGCCACAAATAGCACCACACAAATGTAATTCCTTACAGTTTTTTGTGGACATTTGAATAGTTTCTTTTTTAATGATACAGAAGCGAATCATGAAATGGGGGATACGCTCTTTTTCTTGGGTTTAGTAAAGGGATTTATAAAAATTTAAAAAAGTATAAAATAAAAATAGCATCATGATAAACGTTGATCTTGTTTGCTGTTCCAGTGAAATGAACATAATGGGAAGATGACAGGAATAGATGAATGGTTCGGCATGATCACTTTATTTGATTGTCTGTCTTAACATGAGCTCTTCAGCTGTTCCTCGTCTCGACCACACCATTACAAAAATCCAATCCGTAATCATGAAACGAGATTATAATAAATGAACACATAAGATAGAATAACACACAGCGAAACAAAATGATTTAATTCATGCAACAATTTTATTCCAATCAGACACTTTAGATACAGTATGAACATATTTCAATTTTAGCCGAATGTATTTTTAGTGGAAATTGTCAAATATATAGGAGTTATCAATGAATTTAGAGCAGTTGTTGACAAAAATAAAGAGTTAATCTTAGATTATCCACGAGATAAATAACTTTCAAATAAAATATTGGTAAACATATATAAATTGTTGCATCATAAATGTGTCTCCTCGTCATCAATGTAAAAATGTGCAACAAATTTAAGTTAAATTTGGTATCTGAGTGTTATATATGTGTACACACGCCTATGTATGAATATATATATATATATATATATATATATATATATATATATATATATATATACATACATATATATATATATATATATATTTCACAATGTGAGAAAATATGTAATTATTTCCAGACGACGTCGCAGGTCACAAGAGACATGACAGCAAATTAACGGAAGGTCTAAGACTAGATTATTGCCCTCATCGAAGGCTCATCAGTTAGACACATCCCTACTCTAGATGTGAAATCATAACCTCTATCATGAGAGGTATGGTGGCTGTTATTGCTCTTCTGAGTTGCGACGGTGACGTTGTCAGGCTGTAGAAATAATTATATATTTTCTAACATTATGAAGATTATATTGCTTATTGTTCGCTAGCTTAGCGTGTCATGATGACACCGTCCTTTCGAGTAAAAAATCCTTAATTGGGAGACGTCAGTTTACATTCTAGCTGGTTGCGGTGACCACGTCTCTTGTTCTGTACGATGTAGGTTCAATACACTTTTGGATTTCGCTGCGGATTTCTGGATATGTATCGGTTAATAGGCTTTCTTGTCGGCGTGACGTGTTTAATCAGTTGGTAGATTGATCTCTTCGCATATAAGAGGCTCGGGTGTCAAATCCATAGTTCGGATGTTGTGGCGGAAATTTTGGGAACGCAGGCTTATATCCGACCAACAGGAAGTAGTTGTGCACACCTACATAATGTAAACTAACGAATCTTCCAAAAACTGTTTAAGGCTAGATACTATAACTTAATTGTGATTGGCAATGTATGTTAGGCAAACATCATTTAACATTTATACTGAACGTTCGTTTATAAATGGGGTGAATTGTTATTACCGAATATGGGAAATCAGAGTTCAACCAATCGAAGTAAGCAGAAATATGCTGGGTAGAATTCATTAAATAGGTAGTGTGTAAAGGGGAGATTATGTTATTTATATGAATGTAATATCGAGTTAATGGAGGCCAAAGTTCAGCAAGGTAATGTAAAATTTTATTAGTTCGACTGAATGTGATAGAATGGTAGTCCTAAGTTACTTTAGATAGTGGATGCCCTGGTTGATATATTGAATATTTATGTGGCATGCGTTGCTGAAACCTACGCTACTTTGGTCCAGAGACGAATTTCTGCCATCAAACTATTCTATAGTAGATTAAGAAGAAACAGGAAAAGGATTGCCATGAAGAGAATAAATGAATTCATTGATTCTTAATATTTTCAGGGGATTACTGTTTAAAGCGTACTATTTTAAGCACTATTTTTAAATCTTATTTGTCATCTCTGATTTAATGTTTCAACTTATGGAATGTTAATTTCCACTGAACCCTTGCAGATAATATATATATATATATATATATATATATATATATATATATATATATATATATATATATATATATGCAAAAAATGCGCATGTTTGTGTGTGTGTTTGTATTTCTCGAAAAAACTTTCGACACAGGCAACGGATCCTGAGCAGAATGGTATCGTTTAGAATCTCGATGTCTTGGAAGAAAAATATCGAAAAAATGCCAAACACATTAATTCCTTGAACTAACTTGGGCAGTTTTGTACAAAGAGCGATCACTTTTTCGCCGACATATTTGCAAAGTTATCATACGCGCTTGCAATGACTAGCCGTAATTTGAAAGAAAGACAACTCGTATGTAATGTTGGGCGCTAGGGTTTAACGGTTTTCTTTTTTTTTTTTTACACAGTGATCACCACTTATCAAGGCCCGGAAGCAACTCAACGATAAGGGTTATTGCAAGTACATTACGTTAGTGTGGAGATTTGATGAAGTGTTTACTTAAGGGGGCGGTTCATTAAGAATTTGTTAAAGTTGGACTTGAACACATCCAAGTTGTAGTCCGGTGAGAAGCAGGCAGACGGAACAGAGTTCCACAGGCGTGCTGTTCTAAGAAAGAAGCTTTGCATATGTAGTCCGCGTTTTGATTTAGGCACAGATAAAGAGTGGGGGAAATTTTTCACAGTGGATTCAGCTAGACGGGTGTTTTTCGTGAAATATTGGCGAGGGGGGACCAGAGATTGGAGTTCAGACGAGCACCTTCCATGGAAATAACGATAAAACAAGAATAGGCTCGCAACGTCTCTTCTGTGGGAGAGAGGTTGCAGGGTAGAGAAAAAGGCATCCCCTACTAAGCCACAAAGTCTATTTTGTACTCTGTCAAGGCAGGACATGCTGTGTTTAGCAGCTCCTGCCCAGATATGGCAACAGTATTCCATCCTTGGACGTACTTGGCTTTTATATAGATAGAGAATTGCATCAGTAGTGAGATATCTTCTGGAGCGGTAGAAGGATCCCTACATCTTTCCAGCGACCCGATGTACGTGTCCAATTCAGATTAGGAGTAAAGGTCAAACCCAGAAGTTTGTCAAAACATGGGGTTTACACAGACGAGAGCCATCCATCACAATTGATGCCAGATGAGGATCAGAGCGTTGATGATGTAAGGATACGAGTTTGGTTTTGGATGCATTAAAGGTAACCAGCCACATCTTCCCCCACTGAACCACGCGCTCGAGATCAGAGGAGAGAGAATCAGAGAGAAATTTGTCATTTACAGCCTTTGATGTGTTGCCTTAGATCTTTTTCTTCACTTTCTTTTCCTCCTCATTCGTGTTACAGGTTCGAGCCTCCCTACCTACCTGCCTGCCCTCTTTTTTCCTTATTCTAAGCCTTACGTAATATAATTTTTTTCCTTTTAAAACAAAAACTGAATTAAATTACCGTACGCTTAAACGTTGTTTTTTTTTACACCTCTCTCCATCCAGGCAGCGTCTCTTTATTTCTGGTTACACCACCTCTAGACACCCGCTTTATTAGGGAGGGTTGATGTAAACAAATGGGATACTCCATTGGATAAATCGAACATACTGGAGGTCACGTTGGGCTCCCATTAAGTTCGGACTGATCAGATACAGAAATCGATTAGATAGATACTGATGAGTTACCCTCAGATGATATGGATACTATTGTGAGAATTCAGATAACGAATCGAATACCCCAGTGATGGTGCGCCAGTTAGCCATAAGAGATGAGGGGGAAATAGGATAAAGTAGGCCCAAAGTGTAGCGTTACGAGCGATATACCTTACAAAGTGAAAAAATAATAGTTTGCATGTAGAAATGTCGGGGCGCGAATAAGGCCTCCGACCGCTGGGGTCAGATATCAACGAAAATAAGGTCTCGAGGAGTTCTCAACACATAGTTTGAGCAAGCAAGAGACGAATTATCTCGGGATGTCATCCAAGCGAAACACGGAAAATGTAATGAATGCTTCTTTTAGTTAAAATACATGGGTTCCTAAAGAAAAAAGATGACTTTCTTAGCTGTTAATGTTTCTATAAACCAAACTTATGAGCCGATTCACTTTGGAAAAATATCGGTCAAAAGGACTGTTAAGATTTCTAACTGTGTAATGTAGTTAGGGATATTTTATAGTTGAATGGTATTCCTGTTAAAACCTGTCATTTCGACGGTTTTAAAACTAAGGATTATTTAAAATTGCCCATTGAAAAACAGATACTGTTTTAGACTTTTCTGTATTTTATTTTTTCCTTTTCTTTTTCAGATTTAATAACTAGGAAAAAGCAAGATGGCGAGAAAAAAGAGACACTTCACCAGCATAATGCAAGTGCAATCTTTTTTATTAGTATTGGTTATGAGTTTGAACATTTATTTTTAGAGGGTTTTCTTAATCTCTCTTAACGTACAATGCTGTTCAATGGCAAAAAGACGGTTTAAGGCATTTTTGTGTTTTCTTTCGTATTTAATAACTGAAAAAAGAAAGGCTTGTCAGCAAAATGCTTCACATGATCTTTTTCTTTTGTTATTCATTTTGGGTCTATGACTTTGGTATATTCCTAATCAGGGAAGAGTTGGGTGTTATTTATCCTTCAAAGATTTTTTAGTTATGAAAGGAGTGTACACTAAAGTGCGGCCGCGTCACGTCGACAACAGACTTTCAGTGAAATAGAGAGGATTGTAAAGAAGTAGCATGGCTGGTAACATTACGCGAATATAGTAGCAGCAGCAGCTGGAGTAAGAGAGAAAATGGAGTGGAAAAGGGTAGCAGGTAGAAGTGAGCAAACAACTATGAATTTCCAAATAAAATGGAAGCAGGAACTGGAAATAAGAGTATCTAAAAAAATGAGTTCAAATTATTTCTTTTATTTGTTTGGCACTTCGTCGGGATCGACAGAGAAGAGAAAAAAATGAATGAGAACGCCTTTTATAGCGTTACACTTTTATTGGGTGATTTGAATCTTTATCTGCTTCTTGCAATAATGTGGCACGAATAGAATCCCTTTATGGATTCAATCATTTTTTCCCCTTACCGAAAATATTTCTCCAGTTCTTCAATTGAACCCTCGGAAGCATCAGAAGCATCGCTAACAAGACAAACTCTTGATTTATGTAACCAGAAAACATTCCTAAACCAGTCCGTATCTTTCTTGCCATAGCACGAGAAAAACATAATTCTATCATTGATGTTCATCTTAGATAAAAATGATTGCTTTGCACACTTTTTTAGAAGAACAACTCATTCCTTTCATTCATTTATATATTGTATATCTAAAAAGAAAATTTTCAGCTCCTGTTTTGAAGTCTTTGTTATGGTCAACCTAAGTTTTTTTTCAGTTCTTCAAAACAGTTAATTTAAACATGTGGCCGTCCTTAAAACTGGATGCTCTAGGTCGACCAGATCCAGATTTCCCTTTTACCAAGCGTTCGACTTCGAACCCTCGACCAATTTGCTTCACTACAGAAAGAGATGTTTTCACATTTTTTTCTTAAAATATCAAAAACCTTCTTCTAAGTCATTTTGGAGTGGCTTAATCTTGCAATTCGATTTTTATATTCTCGCAAAGATGCGGTCTTAACATTTTAAATATACTTTTTTCAATTATTATTATATGCTATAAAAATAATCATCTGCAAAATATAAATTTTCAGTTAAAATTAACAATAATTCATAGAAAAATATTGAAAAATCGATTTCTTCCTTATTTCACTCTTGCCCCATTTTTGCTTATGCCTAATTCGGATAATTACATTGCGATGTGGATTACCCAAAATACAGGGTGGATCATTTTACCACACTGCTTTCAAGGACATTCACTTCGGATTTTACCATGCAATTTGGATGTTAACTTTTATATCGTTTTCTTTAACGTCCCTTACTCTATGACTTTTAATTACTCAGTCAATTTTTAATTGTGATGTTCCATGCCTCACTGATTTAAGCAAATAAGGTGTAAACAATTACGACTCTTTCTAATTTATTCTCCTCTAAAGAGATGGTAGAAATCGAAATCCTATAGGATAAGGAGTTAAAATGTTTCTAATGTATTCGTTATGTTACATAGAATAATAAAAATGTTTGATCTGAAACACAAAAATTTCGCGTCGCAATTTTTAAAATTCATTGAATGACAAAAATTTGATTTATTTGATCTATCTTGTGTATCGAGCATTTCCTGTTCAGGTGGGATAATACATATAGAATATTACTGCTGGTAATATCTTGTCAATATTATAATCACATATTTCCAGACAAGCTGCTTGGGTAATTAGATTCTTAAGTATATATATATATATATATATATATATATATATATATATTTACATATATATATATATATATATATATATATATATATATATATATATATATATATATATATATATATAATAAAAATTCGCGATTTCCCTGTGATTTTACTTGTGCACATGGAAAATTAAATTACCTTGCTTGGATTCACATTTTTGGAGTTTACCCTCATTGGATGCGTTTCCTTTCCCCTGGCTCTCCATTCACGTGAAATTACCTTTTTCTTCACCATGTTCAGTCTGCTTCACTTTTTGTTATCAAGTAAGATTTTTGACCTACTTGCAGTTTCATCCAATCCTTTTGTATGCAAAATCTGATCCCACATTTTGCTAATTCCTACCCTCTGATGAGAAGGAAAGTATTTATTCGAAACTCCGCGGATTAAGGACTATCCACTTATTAAGTGTTTCCTTTTCAGATTGAATGTTTTTAACTCTTTTTCAAAGTGTTTTTAATATGTTTTATTAAGTATTTGCTCTTATATATATATATATATATATATATATATATATATATATATATATATATATATATATATATATTGATAAAAAGAGAGACAATATATAATCTTAGGTTTATATTTATATTTTAATAATAGGTTTAATGCTAAACAATGTTATGATTTCTGTGCAGTCATGATTACTATGAACATTGAATTTGTATAAACTATCTCTAATGTACATTCACTTTGTTTTCTCATTATTTTACAGAAAAAATTTATTAGTAGTAAATTATAAAAAAATATACATCAACGCATTTATGTAGAAGCGATACACAAACACCTGTTTACCTACAATAAATTTTTTCTGATTGCAAGTTTAACATGGTTTGATATAAGTAACTTCTTACTTGCATCGTTTTGAACCGGAACATTGTTTTTTTTTATTGCTGCTTCAAAATTTATTCAAGTGCTAAATATGTGTGTCGTTACATAATGGAGGTGGTAGGTAAACCTGCATCCCGTAAGTAACAGTGGCAATAAATTTCTCAAAAGAAATTGGTTATTCAAGAGGATTTCTCCACCTGTGTGTGCGTACATCATAATTGGAGAGGAGGATGTGGTAGTCGTTTGTCAGAAAACTTTGTTATATATTGTTGCACAGTATGGACATTGTATGAAATGAATTTGTTCATAAAATTTATGTTTGATGCAAGTAAATTAAGAGATAAACGATGTTCCTTTAAATTAAATGAGTAAGGAATTATGATAGTATATATATATATATATATTTGTATATATATATATATATATATATATATATATATATATATATATATATATAGGTAAGAGAGAATGGTAATATATTTCTTGTGTGTAAGAAGCTTTGGGGGGCCAGAAATTTTCGTCATTTATTAGATCGTAACGTTATGTACACTTTCAGGACGGGGGAATATGCAACACTTTTTCAAATGTGTTATTTTAAAATCATCCTACGGCGTATTTCTTTCCGATAGAGGATTGAACCCCAGGTGCCGTGCTTTCAAGAGTTTTAAAATAGCAAACATCTTTCAAGCAAGCTTAACGAACTCAGAATCTTATATGCATGGAAACAAGTTCGATCCATTGGCAGTACTTTTGGAAGAATATGAAGATGAGCAAAGTAGTCTGACTAATCTAAGTAATAAATCATCATCGGAAAAATTCAGAAATATGCGCGAAAACCCAAGTGTATATTAGTAGTTACTTTTTATAGTAATTAAGTGTAATATTTTCAAATTGTACCTTTTTAAAATGTAGTTATATATTTCATAAATAATTCGCTGTTTCAAGTATATTTTATTGAATGACTAAAATGTTTTGCGATTAAAGATATGTGCTAGCGAAAAATCTATTGAGTGTACAGAAGAATTGACACTATGAATGCTAGAGGAAGAGTATCGATAAAGAGTTCTAAGAAAACAGTTCATTTCGAGGTAGGTTAAGTTGAGAGTAAGTACTGAAACCAGACTCTCAGATTGTTGTTAGAATGTACAAAATATTCTGTTGTCGAATAAGCAAGAGAAAGAAAAGTTGAATCCAAAGAGAACTACGTTTGGTTCAGTGGTAAATAGTCTCGGCCCATGCGTCTGGTGATATAACAACTAATGATCTTTTCTGCAGATGGATACCTGTGATTTTAGTTAAGTAATGCCTAGTATCATGGACTTTAAAAATTTCTGAAAAACGGGAACGCTAAAGAGGGAACTCTATAATACATACATCCGTGCTTGAAAATGTGTCTTTATATAATATAGATGTATTTGACTGTGTTTGTTGTTTTCATCGTGTGCACGCATTATTTAATTCATAGTCTGTCTGATACTCTGCTAGTGACCGACATAGAGGCGACTAGTCCGGAATGAGAGTACGAACATTTAAATCATTAATCAAACGTTCGGGGGGGTATATTGTGTGGAGTTCAATTGTGATTGTACACCATCTTATGGATTCATTGCCTAATTGGGTTTTAGAATGGATTCTTCGGACAACGGGTATCTGTTCCCTTCATCTAATTAGAACTTAGTTTACGCTCGATATTGAGACTCCGTTGCAACAGATTTACTGCCAGTGTTTCGAAATGATTGGCAGATTTTACGGCCGACCAAAATTAATTAACATTGCGTTAATTTGATTAGGCAAGATCAGCTAGGAGACGGTGACAAGTGGCGTGTGAATCGAGTGTGTATGTCCGATGAGAGAAAAAGAGGTAGAGTGATGGAAAGGATAGACACCAGGGACGAAAGGGAAGACAGCGATGAGACTTCACGTGTAATTTCATTCTTTAATATCGGATATAATGAGGAAATTAGATATTGTCGGTGTGACTGCTTTCTGCTTGGAAGTCTGAAATAAAACCACAAAAAGAAATAGATAAATATAAAACAAAGGGAGAATAATACAAGACATTCGAATTTATCTGTATTCAACTCGTATATAATTTTCGATACATTCAACTAACAATAGGATATATCCGTTGTATAAAATTGTGCAGATATATGTATATAACAACGTAAAGTTCTCATAAATGAGATTTGAAGACTTTGCATTTTTTTTCATAATGATGCTGTTTGTAATATTGGAATTATAAACATTATAAAAAAGCAAACAACATAAAACAAATAATCAACATAAAAAATGCATTATTATTAGCAGGGCAAGGAGAACACTGCATTATTTTAATTGTTTTGACTCTCGAATGTGTACCTGTGTATGTCTTATATGTTTTTATATTGGTGAGGTTCCCAATTCATTTACTGTGTCTCACATTGTCGTATATATACTCGAGAGTCAAAACAATAAAAAAGGATAATCAGTTGTCGCAACCCTACTTATTATACACATTTAATGAAATATACCTACTAATTCTGCTGCTTACCCAAGAAATACCCATTAGTGGATCAAATTCTGTATTTAAGTAATGTGTTTTCATGAATATCTAGTGAAAACTTCGGCAAATAATCGTGGTTTCCATTATTATTCTCCAAATTCCTGAATCAGGTCCAAGGATCGTGACATGGTATATATTTTAATGGCATATCATTGTAACATGAACATCTTGTTAAAACTTTAAATCCGATTTTAAATTGATGACATAACGGGATAAAAATTTAATTTCACGCTTGAAATTTTTGCTGTTTTTTATGTTATCTACAGTGAAAACATAGAAATAACATTTTGACTTCGCTAATTGATAATGAATCCCCACAGTCTTTTGCTATCGGTAGACATTTTCGAGAACATTTTCGAGAAAATTAACTACTTCAATGATAACAGATTAACGTCCACAGATACTCATATGCTATGATTATCATTTTCTCGTGTAAGTGAAACATTGCGTAACGTTGCTGCTTTATTTGTGTTGCTTTTCATGTGTTTTTTTAATCTTTCCAATGATTATTATTGTCGGGAAATAAGTATTACCGTAAATAATATAATAGGGAATACGACATTAATATTAATAAATTTATATCTGAGCATGAACACACATACATACACACACACACACACACATATATATATATATATATATATATATATATATATATATATACATTATATTGCATTAATATTTATACATGAATAACTGACTAAATAATTCTCGACAAAATGATAAATATTACTTTTTTGTATAGTTTTAAAGACTATATATATATATATATATATATATATATATATATATGTATATATACACACATATATATATACATCTATATATATATAAGTGTATATATGCGTTGATTAATACCTATATGTATATTTTTATTCATCTATATAGCTATAATATATAATATGTATCTACATATATATATATCAATCTATATATATATATATATATATATATATATATATATATATACATATACATATATTATGCATATATAATCGTTCTTTGCAGAACAAAACTATTAAACTAATAATATTTGGATACTTTCATACTTAATAAACAAATTAAAAAAAGAGCCGATTGAATAGCGTCATATTTTTTCTAAAATATCTCTGAATAGTATTTTGTTTCCTTAGATACACACACATGCGTTCGTATGTAGAAGAACGATTTAAATCACGGTACGTTATATTTTGATACCACGTGTGTTTCATTGTTTATCTACTTAACATAGGGGAATGTGAATTTTTGTGAATACAAAAATATTTTAGTTGCAAAAACAATGTCATGGACATAAATTAAGTATTGTAGCGAGAATAAATATATGTTAAAGATGTATAAAATAAATTTCAACTGTTTAACATAAACTAAATTTGGTTAATAGATCACAACTAAAAAATCTGTTATGACAACATATAATGAACAGAGAGAAAATATTGCAAAATTTACATGTAGTAAGTACAAGAAGTTGAGTTGGATTGAAAATAAGGACCTCCGAAAATACCAAGAATCTAATCATGTTTAATAACACTGTCGTTGCCCCGTAGTTCCGTTTTTTTCTTTACTTTTGCTGAAGTGAATACACACTTATAAATAGGTACATATACATTAGATAACATTACGTTTCATTATACACAGAGTACTGAGAGACGCGCTCATATAAATGTATTCCGTCGTATACACGCCTGTGTACTACGGATACACCCTTTAAGTTATATAACAGATTATTTGGTTTCGTATGCACAAAAAAATTTAGACGACACGAACAAACACATTATATACCGCCCGACTTGCAATGTGTCGTGTTTCTCTCTACGCCGTTCATATTTGATTTTATAGAGAGAGTAAGAATAAACAGACGTTTTACCATAAGTACATGCAGCTCACAAGTTAAATTGTTTCTTCAATCGAGAGATTTTTCACTCATATGCTCGCTTTCTTAGAATTTTCTACTTTAGCTTGTAAAACTATCATTATTATACATGCATGGTTTTTGCCATTTGTTTACACACATCCTTTTGTAATTTAATCAATTTTAGAAATCTATTTAGATATATAAGAAGATGAAACTATATTCTTCAAATCCCAAGCACTCTCTACTGACAGTGTATATTGTCCTAGCCATAATCCCGACAGTATTTAATATAGTAAAAACAAATAATTCTTTATTCGTTGCCTGATTGGTTTCGAATGCACGAAAAATTAAGTATATCGTTTTATTTTAAATATAACATGTTTTAAAAGAGCAGATTTTATATTGGGCTTAAAACTATCCTTTAGGTTTCAATGACTGGGTTGCATACAAAGGATCACAACCAATGTCACCTTCGCAACAGCAGCTCAAATTTAGTTTCAAAAAATTATAATCAATATAATAATCGTTTTTTATAATGAGAAAATTTATAAATATTTAAATCTTAAAAAGTTCAACAAAATGCCAATTGCATTTTTATTAGTGCATAAGGCGCATCTGATTGAGTTGAAATAAAATATTTTTTGCTTAAATTCTTGTATCTTTCTTTTTATAGTTTAATATTAATAGTTTTTGGTAAATTTTTTGGTTAAACATTATGTTGAACATCTTTCTGTTGAGGCCGAAATCCTTTTTCAAGAAAATACCTAACTTTTTAAAATTATATTCATCAACAACATAAGCAACAATAAAAATAATAGAATTATATTTATTAATTAATAGACCATGCTAATGATCACAGGAAAAGTATTACAGAATAAAAAAATTACAGAAATTTTTTTTTAAATTCTGAATTTAAGTGATTCATAAAAGTGCTATCGTTCGCCTGCAGGGATACAGTTATAGCCCCATACCACGCTGATTGGGAGGTTAGCACTCAAGTTTTTGCTATTTAGATTGGATATATGGTCTGATTTTTCTCAATTATTTGTTTCTTTTATATTTTTCAAAAGAAATGCCAATATTGATGGACGACATTTTGGAATGAAAATTAAAATTTCATGAAATATTGGTGTCACTGATAATATTTCACTTGTTATTATTCTAAATAATGTAAGTAAAATGCCCAAATCGACTTTCATAAAAGTGAAGAATATCTGGTTTTACAATGAAATTTCTGCCAAAAAAATTTAGTGAAATATATAATTTCGGAATTAATTCATTGAGGATCGTAATTTTAAAATAAAAATCTATTTGTTTGAACACACACATATTCCATTGCAGTAGAAACCATTCTAGTGTCTTTTTCAAAATGCTCAGTATTTTGTTGACAATATTTGCGAATTGAAGAGTCAGTTTTGAGATAAATTTTGAATTGCTTGAGTGCAAATAAAATTGTTGTTTTTTTAACTCTACTATCTTCCTTTTTAGAGTGTAATATTGATCAATAGTTTTCAGTAAAATAATTTTCCGGTTAAAATTTTATAGTACATTTATCTCTTGAAGCAGAAATCTTGTCTCCAGTTTAGTTATGATTCATAACAGTGCTATTGTTCGCCTGCAGAGTTACAGTTACAGCCCCATGCCATGTCTAGGTGATGGTTGAATTTTAAAAGCGAAAACCACCACT
Organism: Euprymna scolopes; assembly: GCF_053919585.1. Classification (NCBI taxonomy): domain Eukaryota; kingdom Metazoa; phylum Mollusca; class Cephalopoda; order Sepiida; family Sepiolidae; genus Euprymna; species Euprymna scolopes. The sequence goes on along the minus strand of NC_136518.1, from coordinate 39,171,458 downwards.
ATTTATTTCTATTGAATGGATGACCTTGTTTTTATCAAATGTTTGCTTCCTTTATACTTTTTTTAAAAAATGCCAACAATATTGGACATTTTGGAAGGAAAATTTACATTATTAGAAACGTCAGTGTCACTGACAATATTCCACTTATTATTATTTCTAACAATGCAAGTATAATGCCCAAAATCGACTCTATTCAAAGTGTGCAGAATAGCTGTTTTTACTTTGAAATTTGTTCCAAAAATATTTTGTTTTTTTTTGTACTGAAATTCATAATTTCAGCATTAATTCGCCGAGGATTATAATTTTCAAACATAAATCTATTTATTTGAACACACAAATATTTCATTGCAGTAGGAAACGGTCTAGTGACATTTTCCAAGTGCTCAGTATTTTGCTGACATTTGATACAATGCTTGTGCACTGAAGCATCCGTTTTGAGCAAATTTTAAAATTGCTGTCGACCATCAGTAGGATAAAGATGAATAACTAATCTCTGTGGTATTCCAGCAATCTGCAAGGTTTGGAACCCACAGCCAACTTTAAAGGTACAATTACATTCACTATCTTGTAGTCTTTGGCAGTTTTGTTCATGTATTCTAAGACATTTCACCACTTTACTTTCTTCAAAAGTGAATAATTGTTTGGCACTGTCAGGGCACTTGTTTATCAAAGATTCACAAAATGCAATAGCACATTCTTGTTGGCCACTATTAAAAACGCCTCCGATTGATTCTCTAAGATCAGCAACACTGTGAGTGCCAGGGACAAGCAATCTTTTTAATTGCTGAATTGGCAAATTAATGTTTGGAATGCTTTAAATGATGTTAGACAACAAAGGAAGGTGATAAATTGTCTGAAGAATACTGTTAGCAAAACAAGCATTTCTTTCATTGATCAATTTGAGGCCCAAATTATTTTGAGAAATTGAATTGTCTATTTTCAGCCATTTTCTATTTGGACTATTATGTTTTTGCTTCAAATCATGATCTATAACGATTGTTTTTTTTTTTCGTTTATAAGTCTGTTTGTACAATGACAAACTTTGAGGCTTAAGAGAACAAGGAGGAAGCGGTGGCAAATCAACCATGGCTCTTTTGGCCCTCAATCTATTATATTCAGTCCATGCACTTTTGTTACACATGGTCAATTTATGAGGGTCAAGGTCAATCAAAAAGACATTGCACAGCTTTCTAGCACGTGACAAAGCTACATAGGCCATTCCATCTGAAAAGACATCAGATCTGAAGTCAACAATGATACCATCGACTGAAATACCTTGGGTTTTGTGGACAGTTAAAGCATAGCTGAGTGACAAAGGTATTTGAGATCTAGTCACAAAGAGTCCAGGAGAAAGTTCATAGTCAGCTTGCACAAATTCAACATTGACTGCATATGATCAAATTTTACAGTCACAGCAACAACTTTGCCATCTTTCATTTGTATTTCAGTGACTGTACCCATTGTACCATTGCAAAGTCCTTTTTCAATATCAATATTTCGACGCAACATGCATCTAGCACAATTCCAATTTTAAGCACAGTTTCAAGTCCAGCTGTGTCAGAAATCTTTTTAAGTTTAGAAGTTTTTGGTGTCTGTTTTGATTTTTTTTTTTGTTACGGTTTTTTGTCTTAAGTTGGAATCAGTTGCTGAAATTTCAATGATATGAATATCATTTTTTTTCAACATTTTATAATTCACTTCCTCAGCAGATTCATTTGTGGGTACAATGCAAATAATATGCATTTTCTTTTGCAAATTTTGCAAAAGATCAGTAACTTGATCAATATTTGCTTTTTGTTTAGGATTGATTCGATGCCTTTTCAAGATCTCAATATTCTGATCAGTTGGTGACCCAAGTCTAATTCTGTTAAGAATATTAACAAAGTTTTCATTGTCATCTTTTTGTCGCATATTTGTGGTCAATTCATCATAATCGAAATATGACCACAAATTTATACCAGCAATTCCCAAATTTGATTTTCTAGCATCTTGAATAGATATTTTGGAAAATACAGGTTTTTCATTAACAGGTGGAAGCTGGAATAAATCACCAAATGCAACAATTGACATGTTTGCAAATGGATACACTTGTTTCCTAAAATCAATAAAAACATATTGCAAACGTTGGTGAATAAATGCTAATTGCAAGTGACTAACCATGCTTATTTCATCAATAATGAATAATCTCACATATCCAAGCCTGGTTCTCAAACTTTTTATTTTATCCTTTGATAATGATTTATATTTAGGTGTAGAACCATGCTGCACATTTAGTTGAAAGACTCTATGGCATGTAGATCCTTTCAAAATGTAAGCACTGACACCAGTAGGAGCACAAATAACAACACTGGGTCCATTGATGGCAGGATATGTGAGAGTAATTTTATCTGCCAGTGCATTGATCAGAAAAGATTTGTCCACACCCCCAAAACCACTAATAAATTTGAGAATTTGTGGGCAATCGTCACAATTGCACCTGTGAATAGGGTTTTCCTTAATCCAATGAAGATTTTGCTGCTCAAGTTTGGAAATAATTTCATTATAAATTTCTTTTTGAATGAAATTCAATTTTTGCTCATTTTCTAAAACTTGAACTTCAGTGACATGTCTGATTTGAGGCATATTCAAATCAGCTTCATTTTTATCTGCCTCTTTAGCCATATTAGGATCGCAATCAATTTGATCATCATCAGCGTTATTTTCATTTTCATAATTTTTAGATTTTTGCTCTATTTTTTGCTTATTTCAATAGCATCTTTAATTTTTTTCTTAATACTGTCATAATTTGTCATTTCAGACAAATATGGAGCATTTTGATGAAATGATTGCTCATATGATTTACAGCCATCAAGTAAATCAATTTCTTCTTGGCGCCAAGGTTTGAACAGCATCAACAAATTGTGATAATATCGTTCTTTGGTTTCAGAAGTCAATCCCATATTTGGCGTCTTTATAGCTTTTCTTTCACCTTTTTTAAAAAGCCATTATTATTTCGCAGCTTCAATGAAACTTTCTCATCATCATTTGTGGAAGCATTCATCGTTCTTTCATAGTTTCTCGCAACATAGTACAAACTTTTATTTTCCATAGAATCAGGTCTATTCGGGTACCATGTTTCAACCATATTGCCATAATACAAATCTGTAGAATCAGGCTGCATTTGATCCAATTCTTCTTGTGGCAAAAATCTGCGGGTTCTATATTCAGGTATATCAGCACCGACCCACATTACAGTTGCAGAAGCTCCAAACAAGTGATGTCCCAACAGCTTATCAGCAACTTCATAAGCTCCTGAATCTCTTTTGGACAATGTATAAAGACCAGCGCTTTTGCATTTACCATAAAATGATTTTGATTGGTCCAATGACCACACACCTTCAGTCTCAGATGTTTCATATTTAGTCTGATAGCTGGTGATGTAATGGTTCAGAATCATTGAATTGTAAGAAATGTACTGCAAGTCAATATTAGACTCCCACATCATCAAAATAGCTGGGTTGTAAGCAATAATGTACTGCTCTTGTGAGCTTCTATTCAAATTATACAATTTTTAATTTTTTTGCCACATTTATGTGACCTAACACTTTCTTCAATTGTGATAAATTTGAAATTTCCAGCAGATTTAGGAAATCCATAGAGACAAATTGTGTAAAATTTATTTCTGACAAATTTTTACGGTACCATGATCCACCACAAGTGTGTCTTTGCACTTTATTCACCAAATAGGCTAATTTAGGTGATTTACAATGGTTTGGAAGTTGACAAGTAATAATAGATTCAATGAAAGGTTGGGACTATTTTGTGTGAATCTTTGTCAGTCTCGTCAAAAATAGGAGCATCTTTGCAGTACACTTTCATGTGTACATGAGAAGTGCCTCTGTTTTGATACTCTAATCGCAAAAAATAATAGGCAACTTCAGTCAGAGGGCCGTTTTTGTCAAGTATGACAATCTTCAAAAATGATGTGAATCTATGATAAAATGTTCACTGACTGCCACAATATCATCATTATTTATTTGTCCAAATTTTTTAGTTGTATTATTCAACTTTTCAAGAAATTCGTGCAAATCTTTGAGGATATATTCATTGCAAGACAGTGTCAAAAACAAAGTGGGTACTCCATAACACTCATCAAAAGCTTGAAAATCCGTGCATTTTCGAGCCCAAAATTTCTTAGATCCTCGCATATTTGCCATCATCATTGACAAATTGCCTTCCAGTTGCTTATCATTATTTGTCAGTCTTTTTTCAGTTATGTAACTGTTATTTTTGGCATGTTTGCTGTTTTCATAATGGTAAATAATGCCAGAAAACGTTACAGCCAGTTACAAAATTAAAAATGATAATAATATATCCATAATATATTCTTGACAGGCCACAAAATCACCGCAATACCACATTTACTCCGGGGAGGGGGTCCTACGTAAGTCTCAGGAATTTGTATAAACAAAGTTTAACCAATTACGCATAAATATAAAAGAAAGTAAGAATTTTATTGACACAGTATTTGTAAACAAACAAAAAATAGTACGCTTACGTGTTGTAAATAATGCAAGAAAATGTTACATGTAAGAAGGTCGGCAACGCAGACATAAACAACTTTACGGATGTGTGTTTGTTACAATTTAACGTCTGCTCATTCGGTAATAGTCGGTAATTTTCGGTGGGCGGTGGGGAGCATGGATGGAAATGCGGGATTTAAACTAAATTAATTTAGCAATGGTAGTAATGTAACGGATAATCAAAAATAGGGAAAATCATTATGTAATATTTTACACAAATACTGAACAGTAGCCCCCCTCTCTGTCTGTCTGTCTGTTTGTCTGTATGTCTGTCTGTCTGCCTCTCTATCTCTCTCTCTGTCGCTGTTATTATGGTAGTACGAATAGTGGCTTTGTTTACGTTGTAGTGGAAAACTTTGATGAAACTAAAATCCGGCAATTATATTCAAATAATAACGGTATTAGTATCAAAATATCTGAAAATGATATCTTAAACTAAACAGAAGAATGTCAAGGTAATTATTGTACTATTTCAGAAAATGTTCAATAAGTATGTCTCAAGTAAATTATTTTTTTATTTTTTCCACCGGTACCCTACGCTGGATTACGGAATAGTAGTCTCGAAGTAACATTTTTTTTGTCGCGCAGTTACTTGCGCGACTAATATGTATATATATATATATATATATATATATATATATATATATATATATATATATAAATATATATACATATATATATATATACATATATATATATATAAATATTGAAAGTTTTTAGACGTTGAAAACTAAATAAAAAGAAGCATTAGTTTTAATTTTGTTATTCCTTCGATGAAAAATCACCGCGATCGCTGAGACAAATTGTTTCATCACATACATAATAGTCCATTTAAAATATAACCGTTTGTTTTACAGCAAACGAAATTTCAGGTATATATAAAAACACCATATTAAATCATGTTGCACCCGGCAGTGTTTATTAAGCACATCCTTCCTTAAAGAAATATACAACATTTTCACTCAGATTAATAAGACTGCGCAATAAATGTCTAAAGTGGGGCCTGTACATTTTGCGTTCGTCCTTGCCTTAAAATAAAAAAAAAGTATTTATTTCGAAATTTTCCGTCTTTATATGGTATTGCTGAGTCCACATAATACTTATAATCACCTCTTTTCATTTTAATATTTTATTTATTTTGTTTAATTTGTGGACATTTATAATTCATCATCATCTATTCTTTATTGATTAGATGTTAAAAATGTATAGAAATCAAAATGTACGTATATGCACAGACTTTTTTATACATAATGCATTGTAATTATTCCTTGGAATTTCCTTAATTAATCTTCAATAATTAGTTTTATATAATGTGGATTCATCAGGATATTAGGCAAATGTTTTAATTATCTGTTTACATATTTTACTTTTATCATTATTACAGAGTCAAGCCATGGGGAATAACATCAATTAATTTTAAAGTAATTCACACTAATTTAAAAACTCTATCGGAAAAAAATTTTATAGGACAACTACGATTTTGTGCAGTATAAGAACTATATATATATATATATATATATATATATATAATTATTTAATATAATAATTATTAATATATATATGAATATATATATATATATATAGAGAGAGAGAGAGAGAGATGTGTATATATGTATATATATATACATATATATTCATATATAAAAAATCATAAAAATGAATGCGGAAAGTATAAAAGTGTATAAGTTTTCGATTGAAGTGCATGAATACAGAATGCCAGTATGATTTATTTTTTAAACTTTGTTTACAAAAACATATTATCAACAACACCTTCTGTATTCCCCGGTGAAAGGGAAAAACGGAAGGAAGGGGAGGGAATGAAATGTATAGTCAATGAAGAGCTGTAATATACATATAAGTACGCAAAAAACACATGCACACAGTACATATTGACATCTCACATTTTTTACAGTAAATACAGCTAAAGAAACGCGCATCGAACTATCTAATATTTAAAGTCCAACGACAATATTTATTACAAAAAGTGTACAAAAATCTAAAACATATAAGACATTTTGAGAAGAGACACTGTATTTTTATTGTATGCCTACGGATGTTTGTCGACATAACTAACACATCGTCGTTTGCAACTTCATGTGTATCTTGAAACAAATACGGAATGGTTTTCTTATCACTTTATACATATATATATGTATATATGTATATATATATATATATATATATACGTATAAAGGCATATACACATAACTATATATATATACGCACACGCACACATATATATATAGACATATACGTACATACACATGTATACACATATATACATACATAAATGTGTACATACCTAATGCAGTAAATATGCATAAACGTATATACGAGGGACGTTCAATAATAATATCCCTGACCCATTTCCCATAGCAGTAGAGCACCGAAACTTGGTACACTTATTCGACTTTCTCTACATACGAACCACCCAGAGTAATACATTTCTCCCATCGTTTGATGCAGCTCTGAAGCCCGTTTTCGCATAACAACCCAGGTTGGTCCTCCAACTACGATGTGATTTCAGTAATCCAGGCTACATCCTCTGGGAAACGCTTTCCTTTCAAAAACAACTTCATGGCTGGGAAGTGGTTAAAGTCAGAGGGAGCAAGGTCAGGAGAGTAGGCAGAATGGGTGGTTTTCATAACCACACGCACGTGCTTCTGATCCATCGATATGCGAGTAGTAGACCAGAGCGTTGTCCTGCAGGAGGACCGTACCTTTTCTGATTTGCCCCGCATCTTGATTGTGATAGTTTCCCTTAATTGTGAAGCATAATAGGCTCCTGTAATTGTGGTACCCTTTGCCAGGAAATCTGTCATCACTACTCCGTCCTGGTCCCAGAAGACTCTGAGCATGAGCTTGCCAGCGGAGTGCTGCACCCTCGCCTTCTTTGGAGGTGATGAGTCAAAGTGCTTCCACTGCATTGCCTGGGCTTTGGTCTCGTGATCATAGTGATGGGCCCAGGTTTCATCATGCGTAATGAGTCTTTAGAAAAGCATTCACTCATCTTCTTGGCACATCTCCAAATTTATCCTCGAACACTGGACGTGTTCTCGCTTCTTGAATGGTGTGACCAACCTGGGAATCTATCTGGCATACACCTTATGCATATGCAAATAAATGGTCGTTTCCACAGACCCTGTACTAGACTTGACATCTTGGGCTATTTGACGAATAGTAATGCCCCGATCTTCCAAAATATCAGCCTCAACTTGACGGACAGATGCCACATCAATGGCAGAAGGGGGGCGATCAGGTCTGGGAGCGGTTTCCACAGACTCCTGGCCATGTTAGAATTCCTGATGCAGGCGTTTTACAAGGTCATATGATGGTCCATTATCACTATGAGTTTCTTTTATCTCATCAAATGTCTTCTGGTGTGTCCGTCCTTTCAGATACAAACACCGGATCACTGCTCGACATTAAACAGACTCCATTTCACACCTGACTCAGTTCAAACACAACTAAAACAGAAACCACAATTAGTTCAGAGCTACAATTTGCCACATAACCCTTAGAGGTATAAATAATTGTACATGCAAAATTTCAGCTAGACCAGACAACTGGAACTGGCTCAGGGGCATTACTTATTGGACGCAACTCATAAACTTTGTATTTGGCTTTATTGCAGATCATAATATTTTTAATAATTTCAATAACATTTATCAGAAGAAATAGAAATGTTTCCCATTGATAAAGAATTCAAAGTCAATTAGCCATCAAAATATCTTTCAAATCCATATAATATTTCAAAAGTTATAGGCATTTATACTTTTTGCCTTCATTTGCAGGATTGTGAAAATGCGCCAAAAAGGACGTTTGGCTCCTACTGAAAAGCAGAGGAGTGTAGCAGTCTTTGGGAGGGACTGGCACTTCTGGATTTTCCCATGGTACTGGAAGGGATAAGAGAACCTTGGTGTTTTGGTTTGGAGAAGCTAACGCCACATCACGAAAAGATAAGTGCACAAGAAGAAGCATTTCTCCTCGTGGTATGCCAGAAATACGTAGGTAAGGCAATAGGGAAGGGAATGGCACCATCGCCTCCCTTTTTGCCAAAGTTCAGAAAGGCAAGATGCAGTGACTTGAATTAAATGACCAGGAACCTGAAGCCAATTTCCTGATCTCCTTTAAAAGAGTCATAAAAAAGTATTTTGATGTTTTATCTTTTGAACTTCGAGGCAAATTATGCAAGAATTGTGCAAGAATACAAAACTAAACAAAATATGTAAAATAAAATAAATAAAAATATAATCAGTACTTCGGAACATATAAAAAAAACTAATCAGGGGAAATAAATGTAATCTCTTCATAGAAAAAACATCGATGTCGTAAGTAATAAATCCAAATAAATTGTTTTCTTTAAAGAAATGTTATAATTTTATGTTCTAAAATATCAATAAAGGGTTGTTTATGTATGCAAAAAATTGTTAAAATGTCAAATAAACAAAGACAAGTAATTGGGAAATATGATGTAATGGAAACGGTTTGTACATGATGTTTGATTAAATACGTGAGGAATGTCAATAAGATATATTTCAAATATATATATATTTTTAAAATTATCTATAAGGTTTATTTGTTCTGTTAGAAAAAGTTTGATGGAAAGTTCCAGCATAGATGATGATTATTTTAAATAACACAAAAATACCTCGTATTCTTTTTTGTTGTTTTTTTAAATTAAACGGAATTTAATTTCGAAATTTAGATATAGACGTTTACCTCACTTTTATTATAAAAGTGATTTAAACTTTCATAAGCATAACCATGGGGAAAACAGTTCGTAAATCTTATAAAAAAAGTAATTTAAGTTAAAATAAAGACTGATTGAATAAAACTTATAAAAAAGGATCATTCGATACAGTGTTGATCATCCGTAGCAAGAAATATGTCGGGCGTCACTTCTGCCAAATGGCTATGTAAACAAAGGAAGGCAGATCTTCAAGAGTAACGAATCTGTTATTGCGGGAAAATTTACGGTAATCGTTTGATTAAACAAGTCAGGTTTTAAAAAATTCCAAAATGTTATACAATATTAAATACCAGAGAAGTTCAATATTAACAACATATTTCTTTGTGCGTGTTGCCATAGCAACATAGCGGTTCATTTGGCGTAAGATTTGAATGTTAATGTCACGTTTCGTATATGCAATACGTTTTGGGGGCAGTTTCGTATAATTTTATTTTTGAAAACGGTCACTTAGAAAAAATTACCCCCCCACAAGAATAACAATACATACCATTAGTATCATCGGCTATGAGGGGTTTGGAGTATTATATAAGTTAATCAAAAGTGTTCCTAGTTTCCACACACTTTTTTTGCTTTTATAGATATGTAGAGAGATGTATAGCTAGATTATGTTGAACTCATTATATAGTAATGATAAGTTAAAAAAATGACTCGTGCGCGTACTATTGAGAATCGAAACCAAAACACTTAGCTTTCGATTAATGTTTTCCTTTGAAGTAAATGCCTGAGATCTGATGACATGATTGCTGCAAGGTCTTAAATTAAAGCGTGTACCAATAACTATTACGTTATCTAGAAAATTGCCAAAATATTTACTGTAAAATATCTGAAAGGGAGGAACAAATAATCTTTAATGGTAAATAACAAAGATTTAAAACCCTGCAGTGACCTTTTGGACACCCTATATATATATATATATATATATATATATATATATATATATATATATATATATATATATATATATATATATATATATATACGGGGTGTCCAAAAGGTCACTGCAGGGTTTTAAATATATATATATATATATATATATATATATATATATATATATATATATATATATATATATTGAACCGACAGAGAGAGAGATTTTTGCTGTCTTACAAATCTAAAACTCTGTAACATCATCTTTGTATAGATACTCCCTCAGCCATGGAAAAGTTGTGACGCGTGTAGGCCTGAAATGCTGGAAACATGTAGTAACTGAGCTGCCATCATTATATGCATATATGTATGCATAGGTGTATGTACGTTCATTTACAGGTGCATGTATATGTGTATATATCTATGTATATATGTATGTGTATTTGTATATATATGGAGGTGCGTATGTATATATGTGCATTTATTTATGTTATGTGTGTATGTGTGCATTTGTGTATCTGCATATATGCATGTGTGTATGTATATGCATGCATATGTGTATGTATATGTATGCATGTATATGTGTATGTATGTGCATGTTTGTGGATGAGTGCATATTCATGTATGTGCATGTATATTCAGGTAAGTGTATGTATATATATGTGCATACGTGTATATGTGTATATGTATGTATATGTGTGTATGTAGTTGTATATGGGGTGTATTTATATGCATGTACATGTGTATGCATGCGTGTGTGTATGTATATATATGCATGTGCATTATGCATTGTGTATGTATATACGTGTGTATCTTTACAGATAGGTATGTGTGTGTATGTATACATATTTGGATTTATATATGCATGTATATGTATGCCATTGACTTGTCTTGTGTATGTTGATGTATGGGTACTATGTATTGTGTATATATGTATGCATCCATGTGTGTTATATGTGTTTGTGTGTATGTATGTGTATGCATGTATGTATGCGTGCATGTATATATGTGTATGTATACTAGTGACCGTCTTCAGTGCCATGTCTGTTTGAGCGAGTGAATTTTGCCGGCAGAAATAAAGTCTTTTTCGGCTCATGAACTTTCAGTTCCTGAGGGAGTGGCACTCGTCTCACAAGACGTTGCAATCATTATATATATATATATATATATATATATATATATATATATATGCATACATATATATATATGCATATATATGTATGTGTATATATATATATATATATATATAGATATATATATATATATATATATAGAGAGAGAGAGAGAGAGAGAGAGATACGTGGTGTCCAAA
>NC_136518.1:39122464-39157464 GCF_053919585.1 Euprymna scolopes | reverse complement strand
CTTTTGCTCGCTATGATAATGTCAAGACGGACAGCGTACTATCCGTTACTTGCTGGAATATTGCGGGTGCAACCTTGATACCAAACGCGAGTCTTTCGTATCTGTACAAACCCCGCTGAGTGTTAATACAGAGGAGGTTAGCGCTTTTGTCGTATACCGGAATCTGTAGATAAGCGTCGCTTAGGTCGATCTTAGAAAAAACCTGCCGCCATTTAATTTCGTGAACACTTCTTTTGGACTAGGTAATGGATAGTGAAAATCTTCTAAGCACCCGTTGAGTCCGGTCGCGAAGTCGGCGCAAACGCCAATTTCCCCGGACCTTTTCTTTACGTAAACTACCGGAGCAGCCCACTCACTATATTCAATTTTAGCCAGTATACCATCTAGTTCCTGATTTCTTTTGTTTAGGGAAGCGAACGGGGCATTACGTTTCTTTTTAAACACCGGTTGTGTTCTAGTTTTCAACAGGCCAGGAGTAAATACGTCGGTGAATTCTTTTTTAAAACAAGTTATAAGCTTCTCTGTTTCTGCTGGGCGGGTATCTATTTTCTCGCAGAATCTGGATATAGAAAGATCTCAGAAGCGAAATTTCTCCATGCTGTCAGAACCGAGCAGGTTCTCTCTATCTTTTAGCACCTACAATCTTAGTCCCACCACCCGTAAAATGACGTTTGTAATCAATTCACCTTCAAAATCAATTTTTGTACCATTAACGGCCGTCGCCATTCTGTTAGTTTTTAACATAGAGTTCAAAATAGACTTCGTAGCCTCGTAGGAGATGTCCTTTTCTCCTCCTTGCAACCTCTATCTCACAGAAGAGATGTTGCGAGTTTGTCTCTGATGTATCGTTATTTTCATGGAAAGTGTTCAACTGAGCTTCAATCTATGGTCCCCCCTCGCCAAACTTTCACAAGAAACACTCGTCTAGCTGTAAACACTATCAATAATTTCCCCCACTCTTTATCTGTGCCTAAACCTAAACGTAGATTCCATGAACAAAGCTTCTTTCTTAGAACTGCACGCCTGTGGAATTGTCTTCCGTTTTCCTGCTTTCCGGCTGACTACAATATGGTTGTGTTCAAGTCTAAAGTAAATAAGTTCTTGATGAGCCGTTCCATATAAGTTATCAAATTTACCAAATTTTCATTACTAATGATTACTATATTGACCAATTTCTACTGTACACTCTTTAACCCTTATCCTTGAGTGGCCTCTGGGCCTTGATAATGTGGTGACGCCTTTGTAAAAAAAAAAAAAAAAAAAAAAAAAACATAGTCGGTATTCATAATATTTTCCACGTTTTAAGATTTATTATTGACCTAGTGGGGGTACCCTGCGTTGTCTGGGTGTTTTTAGATGTGTAGAGGGGGGGCGTAATAACCCTGAAACGATGTTTGAAAAACCGAACCCCCCCCCCCCAAAAAAAAAAAAAACAGCGAAAAAAACGAAAAAAAAAAAAACGTTGCGTGTATATGGGGTTATTCCTCATATACACACAACGTTAAAGAATAAGCGAAGTAAAAATAAAATAAAAAAAACGTTGCCCGGGTGTTTAAAGATGTAAAAGAAAAAAATAGTTTTGATCGGGAGGCGGGAATGAACCCAGAAGCTTTGGCGCGGAGGTGAAACAAACGCCAACCACTAAACCGTCTAGGCCAGGAGTAAGAGGGATTTACTGAAGTGTAAAAATATGGGTTATAAAGCGAGTTAAAGAGGTCAGATTTATAACTAGCCGCTAAATGAGGTAATCGCGGGAGCGTTAGGAGATGACGTAGCAGTATTTTATTTAATGCGGGACAGCTTTTTGGAGTTGGTTTACTTTGTTTCAATGCGGGGCAGTTTTCGCTTCCACAAAATGGTGGTGGGGTGGAGGAAACATGCTCCCCAAATGAAAAGCGATTAGCAATTGTGATATAAGGAGTTTAGTCCCAAATTGATCAAAGCTGATTGCTTGTGGACGTTCCTGGTGATGACGTGAACAAGGTTGTATTTATTTGCTTCTCCACTGAGCAAATTAGGCACAAGGGTGTTTTTTTAATGTGGAGAGAGAAGGAGGGGGAGGGAAAGGGGTACCAGCTGCCGATGGGTAGAAAATGGGAGCTGGATAGTGACAATTGGTATGAAGGGTTGCCCCTGCATTGACCAAGATCTGACATGTGAGGTTACCCGCACATATGGTCTTTGCTTGCAGTATCTGCCGGAACATATACTAGTATTTAATCTTGTCACCCCTGGCCACGGGGTGCCGAAAAGAAGGTTGTATTTATTTGCTTACCCACTCAGCAAATTAGGCACAAGGCCGTTTTTAATGTGGAGAGAGATGGAGGGGGTGGGAAGAGGGGGGCCAGCTGCCGATGGGTGGGAAATGGGAGCTGGGTAGTGGCAATTAGTATGAAGGGTTGCTCCCCCACCGAACAAATCAGGCACAAGGCCGATTTTAATATGAGGAGTGAAGGGGAAATGACGCCAGTTCCCCGGTGAGTAGGGGGGCTGGATAGTGACAATTGGTATGAAGGGTTGCTCCTTAATTTAGCAATTAAGTTGCCCCCACACATGGTCTTTGCTTGCAGAATCTGCCAGAACACATACTAAAGCTTGATCTTGTTACCCGGTCCACGGAAGGCCAAGAACAAGGTTGTATTCATTTGCTTTCCCACTCAGCAAATAACCCACAAGGCCGTTTTGTAATGTGGAGAGAGAGGGAAAAGATGGGAAGAGGGGACCAGCTCCCGATGGTGGGAAATGGGATCTGGATTGTGACAATTGGTATGAAAGGTTGTCCCTACATTGACCAAGGTCTTATATGTGGGGTTGGTATTTATTTGTCTCCCACTGAGCAAATTAGGCACAAGGCCGATTTTTAATGTGAGGAGTTAGGGGAAATGGGGAACAACTCCCCGGGGAGTAGGGGAGCTGGATAGTGACAATTGCTATGAAGGGGTTCTCCTATATTGACCGAGGTCTTTTATGAGGTGTTGCCCCCACATATGGACTTTGCTTGCAGTATATATTTATTTGCTTCCCCACTGAGCAAATAAGGCACAAGGCCGTTTTTTAATGTGGAGAGGGAGGGAGGGGAAGGGAAAAGGAGGACCAGCTCCCGGGAGGTGGGAAATGGGAGCTGGATAGGAACTGTTGGTATGAAGGTTTTTCCCCACATTGACCAAGGTCTAATATGGGGGTTTAGCCCCACATATGGCTTTTGCTTGCAGTATCTGCCGGAACAGGGTATTTATTTGCCGGAACAGGGTATTTGTTAGGCACAAGGTCGATTTTTAAAGTGAGGAGTTTGGAGGAAATGGGGACCAGGTATTTATTTGCCCCCACCGAGCAAATTAGGCACAAGGCTGATTTTTAATGTGAGGAGTGAAGGGGAAATGGGGACCAATTCCCCGGGGAGTAGGGGAGCTGGATAGTGACACTTGGTATTAAGGGATGCCCCTACATTGACCAAGGTCTTATCTGTGGGGTCGCCCCCACATAGGGTCTTTTCTTGCAGTATCTGCCGGAACAGATGCTATAGTTTAATCTTCTCACCCCTGGCCACGGAGGACCGAGAAAAATGTGTTAGCTATTAAGTTTTTATATAAGTTTCGCTTTTATACGAAAAAGCCAAATCAACACGTGAGAAGCCAAAATAGCAATAATGTTGTAAAAGTCGCTGTAAGTAAATCTATACGCTACGTACGTTCCCAACTCATTGATATTATTATCTAAAGGGGATATAAACAGTTCTAAGCGATCGTACCCCCCCCGGGAGCGTGTGCGAAAGAAGCCTTTGCGAGACATACACGACAGGGTCACACACATTTTGCCTTTTATATATATATATAGACTAGCGAGGGGTACCCGGCGTTGCCCGGCGTTGCCCGGCGTTGCCCGGCTGTTTTTCGGTGGGTGTGGTCGGGAGGGAGTGGGGGTGTTAATGAAAACCTTACAATAAGCGAAGTAAAACACAAAAACACGAACCTTAACAAAACTGCTTAGCGGGGGGGGGGGTACACGGCGTATCCCGAGTGTTTGGAGATGTGTGTGGTTTGTTAATCAAACCCTATGAAAAAAAAAACAATAAAATTATCTGCAAAATAAAGCGGGGGGTACCCGGTTGGTTGGGGGGGGTAATCAAAACATAAGAATAAAATACAAAAAAAGTACGTAAGGTAAACGAACGATGTTAAATGTAAAAATCGGAATAACAAAAACAAAACAGAAAACAGAAAAACGAACGTTAAAACTCCTTTAAAAATAGAAATAATTTTTAAAAAAATAAACAAACACGTGGAAAATGGTTAAAATAAGCCTGTTTCAATATTAAAATTTAAAAAATCGGTGAGTTTTTTTTGGGGGGTCGGGTTTGGGGGTGTTAATGAAAAACTAAGGAGAAGCGAAGTAAAATAAACAGAAAAACGAACGTTACGTGAAAAATGGCTTAAATAACCTTGCTTCAATATTAAAATTTAAAACATCCCCAAAAAAAAGACATCTCACACCACGATTCGAACCGAAAACGTTTAGATAATGATCCAGCGCTCTAACCAACTGAGCTAATACGACGTACATGAAATTGCGTCAGTCCTTCAAATATTTAAACTAAATCAGGTTATGAGGTCGTCTGACGCATGCGTAGAACTGATCTCGTCATGAGATGGCGGTTTTTAATGACCCCCTGTAGAAAAGGACTGATTTCAGGGTGAAAACATTAACGTTTTTGGCCAATTTTTCGATATTTGTCGGGCGAAGGATGGGCTTTCATAGCATATAAAGTTTCTGAATTTTAGTTCTTTCTGTCGACAGTTTTTAGCGGACATACAAACACACACACATACATACATTTCGCTTTTATATTATTGAAAGATCTGATCAACTTTATAATTGGAATTTAATCTTTGCCGAAAATGGTAACCGTTACATATTTGCGTAAATTTTCATCTACGACGTCCTTAGTTCTAGTTTGGCGTACAGGGCTTCTATTCTGAGTTTTCCTACAGTGCGAATTTGAATAAATAGCATTTTTTTGTTAAAAATGGGCATCCCTTACCCAATGTATTCCACCACATCTAAGACAAGTTCTCTGTGCTTTTAGTTTTTCTGAGTTTCGAAGGTTAGTGTCTGTGTGCCATTTCGAAGGTTTTTTCTTAGTTACTTTTTTTCATATTCGCGATGCCTGCTTCGATATTTCTTGCATCTTTTTTTTTTTATAATTTCTTACTTTTGTACAATCCTCAGTCAGTTTTTTTAAGTGTTAAGTTCGGTTCCTTTTCTAATTATGTAAGGACTCTGCGCCTGATGTTCGCTACTTTTCCTGAGATTATCTATTGCGCAAACACAAGACATTCAAATTTGTCTGCTGTTACTTCATACAAATAAAAGTCATCACAGTGTTTGTTCACTACAGCTGCGTAGGTGGGAAAATCGTCATTATCGTCTTTTACCACATTAAAACATCTCCAACGCTTACGGAAAAGAGACGTTTTCGGCGAGAAAAGTTCTGTTAACAAATTTACCGTCTCATTGAATGATAAATCTGCTGTTTACCGAGGCAAGATGTAATCTACGAATTTATCATGCTCAGCCGTTTCCAATTTTTGTAGTAGAAGTCTGGGTTTTTTTTATCAGACCAGTTGATGCAGTCAATGTTTAAAAAAATCTTCATAACACCGAAAATACGTTGCGAATTATTTTTCCTCTTCCACGT
This sequence comes from Euprymna scolopes, assembly GCF_053919585.1. Taxonomy (NCBI): domain Eukaryota; kingdom Metazoa; phylum Mollusca; class Cephalopoda; order Sepiida; family Sepiolidae; genus Euprymna; species Euprymna scolopes. The sequence continues at coordinate 39,151,769 of NC_136518.1, read as the reverse complement.
ATGTAAAATTGGCTATTGCGGTCTATATAGTATTCTGAGAAAATGCTGAATTGCTTTCCACATTCGCATTATTCTTAATGATTTCTTTAAGATATCCCTCTGTTCGTAATTGACGTTCGGTTAACTGTTTTTGCAATTCCTGTTGCTGTTCCTCGAATCGTGGCTGACACTTTTTGGCATCGATAGGCAATTGGTCAAATGTTCCAACGCTACTTTCAATTCGTCCATTTTACTTTATCAGCATTAGCAATTTAAAAACGTTCGCTGAATTTTACAAAACCGTTTTATTCTTTCTAATTTCTTCCTCCAGACTATAAAACGAACAGAAAAAAACATAAATATAGAAAAAGTTCATTGTCTAAAGAAACAAAAAACTCAAGTGTATATTTTTCACCAGAGAAAAAAAAATGATGCCCGATTTTTGCAGCGAAAACCACAAGGGACGAATTCTTTTTCCAAAAAGTATGAAAAAGTACCTTTCTAATTCGCGACGAATCTTTTTCTTTTTGCAAAAGTACAGAGCTATCTTTGTAAGTCCTGACGAACTTTCTTCTTTTCAATTTTTTTTCCGTAAGGATCTGCGTTTTTGGGGTTTTTTTTTGTTACCGTGGAACGTTCAGTTGCAACTGTTATGTTAGAACTTCCTTACGCTTGATAACATTTGAGTCCGACGTCGTTAGTATTTTCAGAAGACTATTTCAACGCGAGTATTTCTTTTCAGTGTCGTTACTGGTTTTGATTTTAGTATGCTCCTTGAATCAAATGTCGTCAGTGTTTAGTTTTTATAGAACGCTGTTTTTAACGTGAGTACGTTCTCCGAAAACAATGTCGCCAGTGTTATGGCTTGCAATAAACTGCAAAGAAATCAGAACAACGGAATAGAGTTTAAACAATGTATTACTGGAACAACAACGTAAAAAGGGTACAACTTAAAAGAGTAGTAAACGTAACCGAGCAGGCGAGGGTCGCTCTGGTGTTTAATCCACCCCGAGACAACAGGTCTATGTTTTATATAATGGATAGAACAGTCCATTTTGGAACGTGATTACCCCACAACCAAACTTAATTTCCCGACATAAATGTCGATTTGTTCCTAACATTCTCGTAGGCGTTACCCAAGTAAATATAGGCATTACTTCGTATTCATTAAAATATAATGAGAAAACTCCTGGTTCTCGTCTCTAAATCGTTTTTTATCAGATCACAAGCGGCGGATTTCATCGAGAGTATTTGCGAGAAACCCGAGCATCGTAAATTTATGTGGATGCAGAGATTGGGGTTCATTTAATGCTGCCTGGCTATATTAGTTTCCTCTTTCTAGCTTTATTTTAATAATGTAGCCTTGTTCCTTATTTTCCGTAGAATGTAGTGCTTCATCATTAGCCATACTGCGTGGCAGAAGCTAATAAAAAGTTAACGAAGTAACTGGTCACGTGTGAACTAGATTCCCAACTTAAATTATTTATGTTTTTGCGTAAACCGAAAAATACTTATTTCATTAACAAACATTAATCCTAATGTCATTCTCAGCGATATTAATATCATAAAACAATGCGTTTTGTATGGCTTTATAGTTAAATCTCAATATATATTCGCTTTTGGACGAATCCAAACATAGCTATAATACGCTATCTGTAACATTTACCTGTCTTGATACGATAAAATTCATAGCTGAGTAATACATATTAAAAAGTAAGTGTTTCTCCTGAGCAGTCACATTCATGTATAAAAAAAGAATGCTCGTTGTACGAAATACTTGTATTTAAAATAATATCAAAAGAAGTCCAAGTGTCGATGAAAGCAGTTTGGATTGAGATAAAACTAAAATATCACAGGCAGAGGACGATTATTCAGTCGCACAAAAAATAAAAAAGATAATATGCATAATGGTATTAAAACAGATACTACATTTTATTCATACTCTGCTATTCTTTCCTAATGTTTATGTAGCAGCGTTAAGTAAAATTTGTATTGATCAACGTTAGAACGTAAATATATTTTCTCGCAAGTAAACACGTAACAATAAAAAACGGTGTTTTCTATAATCGTCACATTTCTTATACATTTAAACATGTTTTTCTTTCTTAAAAAAAACAACACAAATACTGTACATATCTGGTCTCATTTCCTGCCGCAGACACGTTTGTACTCGGGGCAACAGCATCCGTTAATGCGACATTTTTTTAGTCTATTCAACAGGATCGCAGCTTCTGAACTTTATTTTAAAAAAATGCACATAAATAATTCGCGTCAGCCAAAATCAGTTATACACACAATTGCGTGTATTCACATACGAAGGATATATATATATATATATATATATATATATATATATATATATATAAATATATATATATATGTACATATACATATATATATATAAATAAATATATATTCATATATATATACATATATATGTGTATATATACACACATCAGCTGAAATTATTCATTCTAACCTTCGCAAATAAAATTAGTGCGCATATATATATATATATATATATATATAACTACTTCATTTACTCACATAAAATTAATATACGTAAATAAATATTTATGCGTAAACTTTAAGTATTTACTTCAACAATGATCAATGCGTAGGTAGAGCTACATATTAAGTCATAAATATATATGGTGTTTAAGCTACACTGAATATTCCGCGTTTCCTCCACTCTAGACTTCTTTAGGCTTATGCGATATTTTTGTGGATATCTCATGTTCTTATATACGAACCTAATAATGTAGTTTTTTGTTAACCAATCAGAATTCTAGTATCCACCGGGCCCTTCCTAATCAGCCAATGATCAGGCACTTACAGGACAAATTCCCATGTGACCTCCAGTTGACCCGTTCCTTTATGTGTAGTATTTAGCCTAGATATCTAGTTTATTGTCCTGTTTTAAATCTAGGTATTTTTTATATGTTAATTTATATACATATATATATATATATATTTATATATATATATATATATTGCTGATTGTTAATTTATATATATAAAGCTTTTAATTTATATATATGTAAAGCTTTTAATTTATATATATATATATATATATATATATATATATATATATAAAGCTGATTGCTTAACAAAATCTCATTAGTAATTTCGTATATTAAAACACGATATAGCCACAAAAATCTCGCATACGCCTGAAGAATCCTAGAGTAGATGAAACTGGGAATATTCAGTGTAGCTTAAAACCCATATATATTTATAACTTACTATATATATATATATATATATATATATATATATATATATATATATATATATATATAATTGTATATACACACAGTTGGTGTTGACGAATAGAAATAATCTTATCGAAAAACACTTCTAAAAAGGAATGGTAAAATTGAATGTTAAATGCAAGGAAGTCCTAATGGGGCGGGTAGAAGATTCTGTGCATGAGCATTGATGACCTCATTAATTAAATAAGATACCTGAACATATTATGGCCATTATATTCTCATAGTTTACCCAAAATTAAGATATGCACCTTATAGTATATAAAAGATGGCCGAATGATTGCAAATAATGACGTTATAAAAAGATTAGGTGCAAGTCCAGAATTCAAGCTTATTAAAAAAAAAATGCACAAAAATATATTTATGGTTCACATACCTGTCACCGAATAAAAATGTCATATTAAATAAGAAAATCATGTAAATTGGTTAAATAGTTTTATTTTTAACTAAGAAAATATTTTTTTCTTTTAAAATGATTTTTATGTTTTATATATATATATATATATATATATATATTTATATATATATATATACTATGATAAATTAATATATATATATATATATATATATATATATAGCAAATTTTAATTAGATAAATTTTGATCTGATAAACATCAAGCGAAATACGCTTATATCGATTTCATGGTTCTGCGTCATTGTTCTCAGGGCGTTTTATGATAATATACATATTGATTCTGAAGTTCAATTATATACTCGTGATTATTTACTTAAGTCTAAAATCACAAAAAAGCAGCATCATTTTAAAATGCAGTTTTCTACTTTAGCGTAAAATGAATACAACAACAAAACACATTAACCCAATCACTTCCATACTCTTCAAGCAGATATCATTGCGATAGTTCCTGGCACCATTCTTTTAGTTACAGTAAAATATCTACGCTGTTTACTAAAAACATTCTTAACGAACAATAGGGTCCAAAACCGTTCACATTCATATTCTTGATAAATAGAAATTTAGCCCTTTCAGATACCCATAAAACTTCCAGTAGCAACACCATTGTCGTCAACACGCATTTCACAATTAAGATTTTGTGAATAGTAAACCCTCTGTTGAAAAGCGTAGAACTGTTCGTGACTATGAACAATAAAAAGAATAGTGATATTTAATTGATGTCGAATTTGATTGAGCAACAAGCAAGGTTAATACAAAGATTCGTCCATTATACTTGCGGAAGGCTATCTTACATAGACACGTGGGAAAACAAGCTATGTTATCTATATGTAAGCGTAATATACGGGCACACTAAGATTTACGAGTTTTAAGTCCATCTGAATTATAGGGAAGAAAGTTGAGAGAGCAATTGAGAGTAGTCAAATAAGAAACGGTAAAGTTTGAAATTTTGGGAAGTGATGTATTTTTCTATCAATTTCCTTGCCTAACAGTGAGATATGCTTCGACATACACGTTATTTCATGTTAATCTTTATTGTAAATGCTTACTGTGACGACCGTTACCTTCTTTATGTCTATCTATACTTTCAACACCATAGCATTTCGAAGCAGTTGCATGCATCCATCTCCCTCTCCCTTTTTCTTTGTATAGATATATATATATATATATATATATATATATATATATATATATATAGTAATTTATAAAATATACATGGCGATTAAGCTACACTGAATATTCTCTTAATCGCCATATATATTTTATAATTTACAAACCAGCTCTACCTACGTATTGAGCACTTTTGAAGTAAATACTTAAAGTTAATGCATGAATTTATAACTCCGTATATAAAATTTATGTAAGTAAATGAAGTAGTTATATACATATATGAGAACAAAAAACATCGTTTTCTGCCGTTCAGACTCATTTGAAAAAAAACAACATTGTTTTACACCAACCTAATATATATATATATATATATATATATATATATATATATATAAATATATATATATATATATATATATACATATATATATATATACGACAAAAAGTTACATTCAAAATTCATGATGTTCACCAGCTTATAATTTATTCCTTTAATTCAGTTGATTATACAATTATTGAAACTATCTGTTTCGTAGCGCAAAATCGATCACTTAATTATTATATAAATCAGTGAGTCGATTATACCCTCAAATCATCAGAAGAAATAGCACAATCAATCTGTCAAAAGGAATTGAAGTGTGATTTGCATGATTAAAATCAGATTTTTAGAAATGTTTCCATTGCGCCATATTGGATTTTTATCAAACAAAGTCATTAAACCCAACTGTTCGTACCAAGAATTTTAATTAACTTACGAATCTTCTACCAAAATGCTCTATTTAATAATTAGTAAATTTATTAATGCTAATTTTTTTGTACACACTTATGAAAATAATTATAATAAATTATATACTATTATACATGTTTGTATATATGAAACTAAACTAAGCAAAAAAAAACACCCGATAGATCATTTATATTAATTAATCAATCGTCTACCAAAATGTTCCATTTAATAATTAGTAAATTTATTAATTCTAAATTTTGTATGCATACCGATGAAAATAATATCAACAGATTGTAAACTATTTTACATGTTTGTATATATGAAACTATACTAAGCTAAAAACAAAAATCAACAAAAGAGCATTGATCATTTTTAATAATTTATGAATCTTCTACCAATATATATATATATATATATATATATATATATATATATATATATATATATATATATATACGGCATAATACGTTGACCCACTGGTTCTCGTCAGATCACCGAAATTAAGCAACGTTGAGCATAGCTTGTACCAGATAAGTGACCATTTGGGAATTCTAGGCGCTTTATGTGATTTCTGCTTATCACGGCATTATTTCGAGTCTTCCGGAACCTCCATTTGCTACTGGTATTCAACAATGCCGAATAAGATAGGTGTGATTGGAAATTGCGCAACTCCTTCCACAAAAATTCACTCGCAGACACCCTTACAGTAGGTATTCATAGTCTGTCAAGGCTGGAGGACTTTCAGCCTTGTTTATATATGTGTACATTTATTTTCCTACTTTAGTGACATACTGAGTGTGCTCATGCAAATTTATACCCGTATCATCCACAGTTGTTATACCCGTATCGTACACAGTTTAATGGAGTTGTCGTTTATGACAATTAGAAAAGTATAAAGTGAGTACTGTGACTAATTCCATGTTGGTTGGATGTGAGACCATCAATAACAACATGTAAAAGTATTTTGACTAATAGCCATCTAATTATAACAAGTATTCGCGCAGAAAAACCTTATGGTATTATTTTCATGAAAATTATTTAATGTCAAACATTTTCTCTGTATTTGCATATATAATGTCTTACTGCCCTTGCTTCTCTCATATTAATAAGTTCTGGGTGTATGAAATTAGAGATGATCGTCCGAACAAGCTACTTTTCGTCCAGACAAAAAAGTTTAACAATTACGATAGCATAGTCTGTTTTATTAACGCCGCTAAGAGTTTAGAAAAATAACAGCGAATAATGGTATCGCAGTAGCAATAATTAAGCAGACTATTTCGGTTCCCCAAAAGTTTAATACTGCTATTAACAAAGGTAATGTTACAGCTATCAAGGAAACCAGATAAGACAAAGCATTGAATTAATACGAGCAAGGGATAGATCAGATAAATATCCTTTTATTAGAGTGGCAGGGTCAATATTAGGGTTCACTCCCCTCAGATGTGGCTACGTTTTCATTATACCACGGACATTAAAATCGGTAGTTTTTATAAAAAATAAAAGAAACCTGGTCTTCAACATGAGGTTAAGCGTGCACTAATCATGTTCAAATATGATCGACTTCCTGAGCACTTTGGTTCAATGAGTGACGAGTAGAGACAGATTCGATCAGGACTGAAAGAGATAGAAACATGTATCAGGCTCGCTGAGACGCAATCATTATTGTTGACCTATTTTGGGATCTGAAAGGAAACTTACCTGCCACCAAGCATTCAAATCATAAAGTTATAACAATGGTGAAGCAATATGCAATTTGCGGGTATTTATGTGTATCAATGTCAACCATTCAGTTTAAAGTAAGCTATGTTTCTACAAGATAACTAATATATACTAGTAGGAAAAACCTTTTTTTATGTCAAAACCTGTTCATGGTCTTATGTGTTGAGACAACTCATCGTATAATGCTTAAAAAAAGTAATGGATTTTTAACGAGGTCTGATGTTTTTTTTTCAAATAAGCTTAAAAAACCGACCTTCCTAATTCAGCAGTGCTTATATATCGTACGTCAGTTGTAGCAATGAAAACTATGTTCAAAAAGATAAAAATCTATATATATATATATATATATATATATATATATATATATATATATATATATATATATAATGTTATGCACTACACGATTTTAAATAATGCAGCCACCTTGGTTAATAATTTCTTGTAATACACATATGATGATGTCATTTACATTAAAATGAATTAAAATAATATAATAACAATAAATTATCAAAGGCTTCCTTAACAAAAGGTGTATTTATTTTCAAATATTTTTTCCAAAGTTATTCATATTTCAATTACGATTGATTTATATTAACTATATTCAATGACGAATATAACGATATAACAATTGGTATGCAGTGCGTACACACATGTGTATATGCTTATCAATACACACATATATGTGTGTATACATACACATATACATATATACAAATATACACACACACACAAAAATATATATATAAACACAAATATATACACATATACATATATATAAGCACGTACATATAGGTGAATACCTTAATAGTCATGACATTAAAAATAGAGGGTAAGTATGACGAAAATAATAATAATAATAATAATAATAATAATGATAATGATAATAATAATAATAATAATAATAATAATTATTATTATTATTATTATTATTATTATTATTATTATTATTATTATTATTATTATTATTATTATTATTGGCTCATGTGAAGCTTTCACACAAGTCAGCAACATATCTGATTGGAAAGCTGTTGTGTTCTCTGGAAGCTAAGTGACAACAAGTCTCCTAGACGTCCAGCTTTCTCCGCCTCCTTCGATAGTATTTGCAAATATATTTGCGTAATTGCAACATCAATTTACCATTGATTACATTTCGATGAATACGTATAACATTTTCTGCTTTTCTCCGTTTTTCTCCATTATTATTATTATTATTATTATTATTATTATTATTATTATTATTATTATTATTATTATTATTTATCGAGGTAAAACAAGTTTATTAGCTTTTCCTTTCTTACTTGTTTTTTTTAGTACCGAAATGAAACGATCAACCTCTATGTGTTTTTGTGGTGTTTTCTTTTATTTGCCTTTTGTGTTTATTTTTTTTATTTTGGTTTTATTTTTTATTACTGGGGCAAGTGAAATAATTGAAACCAAATACTGCAGTTATTAATAAAAAAAAAACATAATAAATGATAAATACACGATTATATTAGGTTCCATTTCCTGTGGATAGGATTCACTTTTTCCATTCTTATATAAATGTCTGCTCCTTAATAACGACTTTTAGATGAACTATTTTAGACTTAGAGACCGGTATATGACCAGTCTATATTACGACAGTTTCAACAGCTAAATGGAGGCTTTGTTTTTCTCTCTCCACCTGAGCTGACTACTACGTCTATTTTTTTTCATTTTCTACCTCGCTGCTATTTTTTTTTTTTTTTTTTTTTGCTTTACGGCTGGGGGGTTTTCATTACCACCTCTCTACACTACCTCTCTCGCACCGTTGTTGATATTCCGATAGCTTTTGTTACCATGAGGAGTTGTGGGTTTCTATTCTGAAAGCCGTTCGTAATATTATGAGGTTGGAGATGTATAGCAGCAGCAACAACAACAATAATAAAAACAACAAACACATTTTTTTCGACGGGGCACGCTTCCCCCGGCAAACGCCGGTTAACTGGTACTGCTAGTAATACATAACTACTTAACACTTAAATATCAGATGCGACATTTTTAGCTGAATATTACTTTCGGGCATTTTGAACAGATTTATGTTTTTTGGGGGCGTGGGTGTACATATAAGGTCATCATCATATCTTATCGCAATAAAAATTAACCCACTGCATTGCGGTGCAGTTTGCCTCCTTATGGTCTTGGTTTGAACAATGAGAACCCAATCGGCAGTTTCCCATAAGGTGGTGCATCGTTTGTACATATCTATACATATCAAGTATGGATGTTTATTAAATTTGTAATTACCTCGTTGGTGTGTGTCGTGTGTGTGTTTTTGTGAGCCGGTAAGAATAGCTGTGAGGTTAGGTGGTTGCTTGATAGGGTTAATATATGGTAAATAAAATATTTAAAATCTGGCGAGATTATGGTGTAGGTTATTGAACGTTTTTTAAGGGAGTACATATTATGTGCATGCATTGGCCGTGAAGATGCAGTTGTTGGCCTTTTTAATGTTTTTATTGTTGTATGTGTATTTACATAAAGTTTTTTTTATGGATTCATACATGTATTTAACATTTGATTCATACAGGACGCAATGGCATTAATATTAGTTGATGAAGCATTTTTGAAAATGTTTTCACATATATTATTAAAAAAAATTGTGTGATTACTAACGGAAACGAAAAGCTGCTGAAAATTCATGTTCTCCTTTACTTCAGTTCTATGTTCAAACAGTAAACCATATATTAAAGAAATGCAGGGGGGAAAAAGAAAAGCGGGGTAAAGTACCAGTAGAAAAAAAAACAACTGAAACGTCATTCGGCCGAATATTATCAAAATAATCGTCGGCCACGAAGGTCAACATGAACGTGATCAAAAGGCCAAAAAATAATAGCAAAGGCTGACAATCATACCGAAATTAAAAAAAATGCGGAAAGGATAGAAATAAACAATCCCAACGAACACCCAATTATGTTTAAATCATGGCTGTGGTTTATTTTATTATACAGAGATGGCTGACGTAAATTAATAGACAGAGAATTTTTTTTATATAGGGTTTCGCGCCTGTTCTATGTAAGATGGAGAAAGTTTAACCACTGTGCGCTCAAGTAGAGCTCAAGTAGAGAAATTTATTCCGATGCCCGACATATAATCATGTACACACCATATTGTTGGAAATTATCTGTATCAAAAGAGCGGACATTGGGAAATTCTAACTTCCAAGCACTGAATAGTTTACATTAGGTAGTAAGCCTCAGACTGACTGTAACGCGATAAACTACCATATTGTATTGAGGAACATTAATAATATTTTTTTCTGAATATGCGAAAAATCTATATGCGATCTACACACCGTGTGAACCTTAGTTGCAAAATATCTACGCCAAATGGATGTGGAAAATGTTGTCGAAACGTCTGGGTTTTAACATCTTTTCACCAGCGCTTGATACATACCGGATATTTTTCCCCTAATACATTTGGAATTGTGTGTAAATGATATATATTTCCTAAAGAGTTCTGGTTATCCTTTGGAGTTAATCATGTTCACATAATTTAGTACTATATTAAATGAACAATTCTCGATGTATTAAGGTTTAGAGCGAATTTATTATTCGGTATTATTATAAGGTTTTATACACACATATACATATATATATATATATATATATATATATATATATATATATATATATATATATATATGATAGCCCTTAAGTAATAAATAGGTTGAAAATAAAACACTTTTTTTTAAATGGCTGTATGCAATTATTTTTATTACCAATTTTAGAGTGTGATAATTTGTTCTGAGTTAACTACAAATGATAGGGCCTATACGTAGCCTCCATTCTCGGCTTCGTAAATAGAGCCCTTTCTAACCTAATCGACATCACCCTGCTTTATATCGGAGGTTTTAGAAAAAAGTTCATGTGCGTTTGCTTTAAGTTTTAGCATAGCCTGAGGCTTATCTGCATACACTTTGTTTTAACGATATCCCCAAAGACAAAAGGCTGGTGCTGTCAATTCAAGTGTATGTAGAGGCCATTCAAAATTCGGGTATATTTTATCCTAAGCTTCACAGTAAACAACTTCCTTATGGCTACAACTGTACGTGCAGATGCTCGATCGTGTTGCTGCAAATACCCTCGCATATTAGCTAAATGAGTTTGAACAAAATTCACTAGCATATCTCTATATTGCTTAACAGTTACAATTACATCATTCTTATGTGCATTTCCAAAGAAGAAGGACCCAATAACAGTGTCTTATATTATTCCACTACATACTGTGACTTAAACCCGATTACTGGGCTCGCATTAACTTTGCGTTGATTTTCGGTGCCCCAGAATCCGTTATTGACGTCTCCATTCAAATTGAAATGAGCTTCATTTCCCATGATCAACGTGTGATTAAACTCATTGTTTTTGCTTGCAGTTTTCTGAAATGTGGCAACGTAATGTAGTTGTTTCTTAAAGTCCAATAGAAAGATTGCACTAAGTTTACATGTGCAAGTCTCTTTGATGCGTTGTAGAGAACTCTGTTTGATGAAAAGTTCTTGAGAATGCCATCGAGTTAATATGATTGAGTTATTTTCAATGCGACGCCTCAAATTGTCAATATTTTCAAATGTACGTTGTGAGCCATCTCATCTACGCTTAGACCTATAATCTGTACTAGTATAGGTATATATCCCTGATTTTGAGAATTCATGACTAAGTTCATTATTGAAGGCCTACTAGGATGATGTTGGTTGTTGCAATAAGATGTTTGCCGTGCTGATTTTAACGTCCATTTCCAAAGTAAAAATCAATTATCTTCACTTGTTGTTCTCTTTTAAACGTATCCGTACCTAGCATCTCAAAACGTTTCATTTTATAACTTTTAAAAGAGAAATTAAAATATATAAATAGAAAAAAAGTTATTTAATTTTTAAAATGTGCAGTAACGTAAGGGGGTTAATGCTTGGTATGTAAAAAAATGCAAAAACATACGAATTACATTGTCAACCTACTGCAAATACTTGGAGATACACGAGTAAAAATAAAAGAGATTCGTAAATATATATATATATATATATATATATATACAATATATATACACACTATATATATATACACAATATATATATACACAATATATATATATATATACAATATATATATATATATATATATAATAAAATAGACATACAATTGAAATGAGAGGATATGAGAATCATTAAAATGCATTTCCAAACAACTGTAATTATTAAACTAATTTGTTCTGCCGAGAAAGAGAATGTTTCTGTGATAAAATGGAGACTGACTCCAAATTTTGTAATGATTAGGAAATTCAGCGCGGCGCAATATTCTAAAATAACCCATTTCATAAGCATTAGCAAAGCTTGACTTTCAATGAAATGTTGGCCAATGGCAAAGTACCGAAAACGACTTGGGTCGCCCAGTCTAATTTCTACCGATATATTGGTTGATGCGTGTGTGCAAGTGCAAGAAGGTTATACTTAGATAGCCAGCAGCTCAGTGGCAATGTAATTCATAAATTACATTACTTTGCGTTATATGGGGTAAGCTTCATTCAGGACCAGGGGAATGCAAGTTTTACACCAAAAACCAATTCTAACACAACACGGTAAACAATTTTTGACAGACATAAGAATTCGTCTGCTCAAACACTAATTAGCAACTTCAACGTAAAGTAGATTTTAAATAACCAGAACTCTGTAATAGGACCAGGTCTATATAATAATTCTCTTTTTCACTGGAGAATTTAAAGTATAATTAATAATTCGGAAAACCAGTACAAATAAAAATGTCTGAGACAGTATTCAAGTTATGTTCGAGTTTGTGTTCATAACATTTTGTCTTAATAATCCCTATTTTTCTAGAGGCAGTCACCAATGAGCACCAATCCATATAATGGCTCTTGAATGTCGTTTTATTATTAAATTCTAGTCCAAAAAGAATTCTTACTACGTTCAATCAAGACATCTAGAGAAGGCTAGCAACCGTCAATCTTTTTCGCCAGAATAAATGGTAATGCTGTGTGAAATGAATTAAGATTATCGAAGAAGATGTTTGCTTCACTTTCAGGAACAACTGTTGCAAAAGTGTCACCAACGTATCTAAAATACATTGAGGGCTTCAATATATTACTTTACTCTGTTGACACATAGAATCCTACAAAAGTACCTGCTAATGCAGGACCTAGGGGCTTTTCTCATCTGAACCCCTGCCGATTTGATTGTACATACAGTATAAAAACTGAATCCCACTGAGTTAGTACAGATTAACATGAGTTCAACAAATATATACTTAGGATGGGTTAGATTGCGGGTGGGTTAGATTGCTATTATAAAGTGATTCATAACAATTTTTTCTTGCTCGCTTATCCTGTGTGTTTATTTGTCCCTCTGTGTGCATGTTTACATATTTGTATGAAAGTGTGACACGAAGCTTGAAGTTGCGTATGACATTTTGTACATATAAGTGCTTTTATAACTAGTTGTAAGTAAAAGAAATGGAATACTCTTTAAAATCTGAATCACATTTTGAGATAAGGAAAAGAAAGGTAAGCGATACGGCAATCTTAATTTCCCCATGATTCAAGGTAGGAAATAAGGTGTATTAAATTCTCCCCCCCCATAAAATACGAGGGTAAATTTTTAAAAATTCGTAGATTAATATTTGAAAATTGAAGTATAATCCATGAATTAATATAATTTTTTACAAATAAATAGATTACTGGAAATACATAAAAAATACACATCCGGTGAGCTTGAAAGCAAAATCTAACCGCGATTTGAAATTATAATTAAACATATTTTGGTGTCCAAATCCATTTAGTATATCTTTTATTCTTTATATGTTATTTTTCTTTCTTGCTATGATTCAAGTTGGAGAAAGAGAAGTTTGTTCGCGCCTGCACATGGATCCACTGACGCTCATCGTCGACTATATGATGACAAAGCGGCAGAATGAAATTGACATTGTTCTTAAAAACAGATGCCATATTACAGCCATTGCTGTGCTTCGTATTAAATCATTATTTTGTCTAGATCGTAGAAGGGTGAATAAATCTTCATTATGTAAGCATATAAACACCTTACCTTTGGAATGTTATAACTAGCAAACTCTACCCCCGGAATAGATTGATAAAGTTCTGAAATTTCTGAAAATAAGTTTAAATCATCATTAACTCATCGAGGAAATATTTTCGTGAAACTACTTACTCAACGCCTTTTAATTGATTGGGATGCCTATTAACAAACACCAATATTAATTTGATCTGAAAAATAAAAAAAAGTCCAGCCACTTATCGCTGAAATGCATAGTTTCCAGATAGCCTGACTTGAGAATAAAGATTTACGCCGAAAAAATGTATATAAACTATGCAAAGCCCAACTTCAAAACCACTGCCTGCAATTAAAGAAACGTGGTGTCCGCAAAAGCTATCAATCTTCAGGAAACCTTCGATAGAAAAGACTCCAAAGTATTATACAAATGCATAATGAAGGTTGTTGGTCCCCAGGAAAACGGAGTATCACCAATTAATTCGACCAACAGCAGATGTTGCCAGTCAAGTATAAAACCTTGAAAAGGTGGAAAGAACATTTTGCTACTGTTCTCAACAATATATCTGATATATAATACCTCACCGATTAGACAAATCAGAGTTATCGTTTTTACTGTGATTTCAAGTAGTTCTAGCAAGTATTAAACAGAAAAGGTCAGATAAAGCACCGGGAAAATATTCAATCCCACCGAAAATCCGCAAGTATGGCAATACAAAGCTTCTGAAACAAATTCTTGTATTATCCATTAAAATTTAAAAAAAACAGAGAATAATCCCACAATATCTGTACATAAATAATGAAAATAGGAAGGTATGTAATAATCACCGCAGTATTTATCTTATTTACATAGCTGGTCACATCTTGACGAGGTTTATTTTGATAAATGATATGATGATAAAGCTTTACTTGACGATATATATCGTGAGTTACAGTGTGTTTTTTTGCAGGTCGAAACACCATGAACATGATTTTCTCCATAAGACAAGTTGCAGAGTACGTTCGTGAAAAAATCGGGAGATGTATATTATAGACAACACTAAGGCATTCGACACTGTAAGCCGGGCTGCCCTCTGGAAAATATTGCGAAAGCTTGTGTACCCTAGAACATGCTGCAAGTGATAGGGTCATTCGACGAGGGAATGAATGCAAATATTATTTTAAATGGTGATTCATTCAGCCTCACTTTCGGCATTAAAATATATATGTCATGGCCTCTGTACTGTTTGCCCTCTGTTTTTCGGTAATGCTTAAACATGCATTTGCTGGAACTGAGGACAACGGATGGCATTTATATTCATTATAGGTTAAATATAAAAACTCTTTATTTTACCTGTATAATTTGTGACTTACTGTTCTCAGATTATGCATCACGTGTGGCTATTTCCTTCGAAGACGGCGAAACACCTGTCAGTGGATAATTATATATATTTTTTTACAATAATACATATGTCGCCCCCATTTCGGGGGTAGCAAGTTTGTCAAAGGGAAAATTATCCACAACTAGCATTTTGGTAAAATGCATTTTAAATAGTTCATTAAAAAAGTATCGCAAAAACAAAGAACGAATACTATCTACATAAAACGCGATACATTCAAGCAGTCGTGTGAGATAGCCTAGTGGTAGATGTTTACGCCTCCGTCTATAGGCTCCCGATTAGGATCTCGCTAGATTCAGCAATTTGAATTAGACGTAGACCACGAAACACGTGTCAGTATATAATTGTATTTTAATATATATATATATATATATATATATATATATATATATATATATATATATATATATATATATATATATATATATATATATACAGCCCTGGTAAAAATCATAAGACCACTTAAGAAAGTAAGCGTTTGCGCATATTATCAAATTTTTAATCAGACAAATGGTTGAAAGCATTGCCAAAAGGGAAAATACGATGGGAAAAATGAAATCTGCTTCATTCGCAATCTTATCCCTGATCTAATAATTATTTTTTAAAAAAACCCACTAATATAAGCTGTAGCAATAGGCAATATGTTTCAGAGGGCTAGAATGAAAATTATCTGAAATAGTTCATTTTTACAGGTAATTGGGCACGGTAATAACTAGCGCTGTGACAACAAAATATAATATTCATTCTGTTGACCCAAGTGTATATCCGACACATTAAAAAACCGAGAACAACATCAGTGTATAAAAACATTATATTAACGGATATATACTCAAGAGTCAAAACAATGAAAACGATACGATATTGTCATAGCCCTAGTAATAAATAATATTACAGTAAAATTTGTTGCTGGCAAATATTTTTTATGATATTAAAACTTTCACGTTTCACTGTTATATCTAATGCTTACAAGGTCTTCACTTCTACTTGTTACAGAAAAAATCTGATGCAATCTTTTAGCAATAGAGAACACTCGTTCTCATGTTTAGAATGGCGACTAATGAACACGAAAAATTCCCTGGATAAGGAATGTCTTAATAGCATGAGAATTTCTTGTAGAGGGCAAACGTAACTTTGCAAATTGTGTGTTTTGACTCGAAATTCGCGGAGATGTTTGGTAGAATCGACAAACGTTAACTTTTTCAATCTTGACCTCTTGTAGTTTTCGCTCCAAAACTAATTAAAAATTTTGCTGCATGTCTGACTACCCTCTATGTAAAATTGCAAATGTTTGACCCAAAATTGTCTGAATAGTTTGCTAGATAAGGCGAAGGTAATATCTTTTAAACTTTGACCCTTTGGCAGCGAAATTTTCGGCCAAAAACCGATTAAAAATCTTGCCATATGTCTGAATACACTTTATGCAAATTCTCTATGTTTAGATCAAGAATTGGCTGAGTAATTTTGTAGCGACCGCATTGGTAATTGGTTTTAAAACATTTGCCCCAATTTTCTCAGCTTATTAGTTATTGTTTTGGGCTTAAATCAAATTAAAACTTTTGATCCCTTCATGTATAAATATATATATATATATATATATATATATATATATATATATATATATATATATACATATATAATATATATATTTATGTGTGTGTGCGTGTGTGTGTGTGTCGTTATTTTGTACAGGATGGTGCGATTTGTAACATTCAAGGAAAGGAAAGATGAAGTTTACTGTGAAAAGTCTTAGCCTAACATTCAAGGACGTTTGTAAAATAAACTTTTCGTGTGTTTTGCCTATATCCTATATTATCCACCACAATGTTTGTAAAAGAGAAACTTTATAGAAGGAAAAATCTGTGTTTGTTTTAGAACAAAACTGAATATGCACTAACTTACTTAATATGGCCAATAATAAATGGACTATTTATTATATACCCCAAAACATCTATTAAATACGAACAGAAAACCGTATTGATCCTAAAGTGGCAGTCGGCATTCAGTAGCAAGAAATGAACTTTTGTAAGGCATACGTAGTAATTACTGCAAAATATCAAATTCAAAACTTATCAATGCCAAGAAGCTAAGAAAAAAAATCAAAGCACGTCTGATCTTTCATTGTGAGCAACTACACCCTACTCACACTCTTTCGAACATAATTATTTCTCATTAGCGAGTAATATTTCCCGCCGGTGAAATCAGTTCATCTCGTCAAGTAAACCGTTGATTGCTGCTTTAAACAAGTTGAAACTTTCAATCAATTTGAAGCGAATAAATTGATCAGACTTAACGCGTCTTCATCCGTGCACGAACAAGCGAGACGTTGATATAATTTACAGTATTGCACTAAGCCCATGCAACGTAAATATCATTAATAAAGCATGCATATTTGATTTATTATTGGTTTGCAGATGATGATATATTTTAAAAATGAAGAACGAAAATGTCAGAATATAAAGGCAATTGAGTGCGTCTCAATTTTCATTTTCAAATGTATTTTTGATAGAGAAATACATCACAATTAAGAAGTTATTTCTTCTGTTTTAGGAAATACGAAGGAACACACACAAATATATACATGCACACATATATATATATATATAAATATATATATATATGATGCGATTAATAGAAATAGTATACCGACGCAATAGAGAAATAAACAAAGAACACACCAATTTATGTGTTCATCAATGTTTCGTTTTTATTTCGAAACTTCCTCTGTACGAATGCAATTAGAAAACAAAACAATAGTACACACATTTTAAAAAAATATATTTTGATGTAATAAAATTCATGGTCTCGGTTATTTCCGAAACGTAAAATGTCGTTGGAAATTCAAAAACAAAAAACGAAGCATAACTTTGTAAAAGAGACGAATTATTTAAAACATCATATAGACGTTTGTATATTTAAGAAGATATGATGCAATTTATATTCTTGCTACTATGCCCAATTTAAAAAAAATTAACGACATTTTCTGTTTCTGAAAACATGTTCCTTTTCAGACATTTCTTTACATTAAAAAGTATGTGTTGATACCATTTTTCTTTCGTGCAATTTATAAATATGTTTTTTTAGCAAAGTTTATTTATTGATAAATCCAAAGGATATAACATGAATTATTAGATAATCACCTATTAATTACAAAAAAAAAAACAATAAGAACAAATGACTCACAATTTTATGGTTAAAACTTATTGTAATGATGTAATTAATGTTCCATATAGGTAGAAAAATCAATGGTAGGCTTTGAAGATATTACATACTCAGTAATTTATAAATTGAGACTTCTCCCTAAAAATTAATAACACTTAAATGCGAAATTTACTGAGTAAAAACGAAAATGCTTCAATACGAAATTTTCAATTTTAAATAAGAAGTGCTGATGCACATGTGATGTGATAGACATAGAGAGGACCTACATCAGAAACGGGCGATAATCTGTCTCGGCAGCAGGCTGAAAGACAGAAAAAGAAAACAAGAGGCCAAGATGGCGGCTGTTGTCTTTTAAAACTTCCGGTCACGCGTAGATCTCGAGTAGTCTCGTGTAGTACATGCAAATTGGGTGAGCCCGAAACATTATTGTTATGTCCATGCAATAAGCCACAAAGAAAACAGAACAACGGAATAGAGTTTAAACAATGTATTACTGGAACAACGTAAAAAGGGTACAACTGCAAAGAGTTGTAAACTTCACCGAGCAGGCGAGGATCGCTCTGGTTTTTAATCCGGACATGGGATCAAAAGGTCTATGGTTTATATAATGGATAGAACAGTCCATTTGGAGGATGATTCCCCCACAATTATAAAAGGCGAGTTGCTGGGAGGAGTGAGGGGAGCGTTTAAGCGACGCGAATAGAGAACGTCGACGTGTATCTCGTGTTGTGAACAACGAATTCTACTCGACTCAACTTGTGACTAGCGAACCTCTGCTTGACGTTTTAACAAAAAAGGTTTTTGTTGCTTTGCGTTATACGAAGACTTCAGATACAAGCTATTCCGGTTGTATTCTTATCATGGCTCTAAGACAGTTTAACCTCTGACTCATCCCTGAGTTCAGTGGCGCAGCAACGGACGTTCCAATAGTTGAATGGCAAGATGATGTAGAATAAAAGTGTGAGCTTTGCGACGTAACCAAGGTGGAGCGAGTACTGCAGCTGTGGCTCGTGAGAAGTATCAGCAACTCTCGGAAGACAAATGGACTGACATCGAGGACATAAAGCGTGCCCTTTTAAAGGTTCACGGCATTCATTTACGGCATTCATTTACGGCATAGGAACAGTTCAGCACCCGCCGCCTTCGGCCAGGGGAGATCATGGATGGGATTTTGGCGGATTTTCAGCGTCTAGCAGGCATGGTAGGTGAAATGCCATCAGAGTGTTGGAAAATGGATTGCCAGTCTATATAAAGGGACTTTTTCGAGCCTCTACCCGAATGGACAAGCTATCATTGAAAGAGCTGCTTGGGAGGGCTCGTGCCGTGCTGATGGATACAAGAGATGAGGAGGTCATCGCCGCGGTACAACCTCGAGAGGCCGCATGTGAACCTACACCTGGTACACTATCGCCTCCCCGGGCGGTTTACTTTGTTAAGGAACGTCTTGGGAACGCAACTAGCTGCCTGGGGAATAAACGATATTCAACGATATCTAAACGATAGACACATGCTGGAAACATCAACGAAAACGTGTCGATCCGTCGTCGGCTATAACTGTCTGTTATGGGTCGCATCTTGTGTGGTCATTGCAGGCATATTCCCATCGCCGGCATTAATGGTATGCTGAAATCGAATGCTTGTATAAAAATAGCGACACATGCATTTTTATAAAAATATATATAAATTTTTAAACAGTTAACAAGTAAGAAGCATATTTTGCCCACCCATCACGTATAGCGGGCAAAGTCTCAACTGTTTTAAAACAATGAAATTCTATTTCATTTCTCCCTTTCTCAATTTAAAGAGAGAGAGAAACAGAGTGAAAGAAAGAAATAGAGAAGGAAAGACAGAGAGAGAAAGACATAAAAAGAGAGAAAATATATTCATGCAGGTTAACTATTATTTTGTTTTTCAAACTCAGATATCCGCGTGTGAGTCTGATCTTTCTTGGAGTTTCATAACACCTGTCATTCAAACCCAGGCAACAGGCTCTA
The DNA here is from genome assembly GCF_053919585.1 of Euprymna scolopes. Lineage (NCBI taxonomy): Eukaryota > Metazoa > Mollusca > Cephalopoda > Sepiida > Sepiolidae > Euprymna > Euprymna scolopes. The sequence continues at coordinate 39,130,991 of NC_136518.1, read as the reverse complement.
ACGTTCGCAAACCCAGAAACACCTGCATGAAACATTTTTAACTTCATCACAAAGTCAGGCACAAGGTCAGAAGCTAGATATAGGAGTTAATAATGTAAAAGCCCCTAGCTCCTTTAAAAAGGGGCTAACCCTTGTGCCACACACCACTGCATACAGCTAGCGAGAACACCAGAAGTGTTAACTGCTTCAGATGCGGATGCCCAAACCATTCGGCCGTTGATCCCCCCACCTCTTTGTGACCGTTGCTTTCTACTAGCAAATGTTGTAATATTGTCCGGCCGTCGGCAAAATGGTTATATATATATATATATATATATATATATATATATATATATATATATATATATGCATATATTTTAAAATTATTTCTCTCTTCTCTCAATTATTCTTATTATTCACTCTTTTTTTAAGCATAACTTTTCTTTATTATTATTTTTTTCTAAAAAAATGTTGTTATTATTATTAATATTATTATTATTTTTTAAACACGTTTATTTTTGTCATTCAATTTCATGTACCTTTTTTGAACATTCATTATTTTGCTCAATATTTGATCAATTTGTTTTTTTATTCTGTGAAAAACTTTTAGTTCTCCCCTGTTTATTTTTATAGTCATTTGATTTTTATTGACTTTTTGTGAAGCTGTACATTTTTTTAACTTTTCAACATTTTTCTTTGTGCGTGTGTGTGTTGGTAACAATTTCTCTTTGCTCCTCTGTATATATTATTTTTCTTTTTCAAACTTCTTGGCCGTTTTAAAAAGTTTTTTTTGTTTTGTAGTCGGCTTCTACTTATAATGTTGGATAGAGGTAAATTCGAGAATTCTGTAAGTTGTATGTTATCGAAATAGTTTCTACGCGATTGGGAGTTCTTGGATTTTTGTGTGAAGGGAGTTATCACTGAAAGGCCATTCTTTTTCCGAAAGGAAAAATCCTGTGAAAAGCCAGCAGTGTTTCTGAGGCTTTTACGGTTCACAGGTACCTGTGGTGTGGATAGGTGGGGGCATACTTTAATTGTTACAGGGTTCCTTTTGCGGACTGGAGATCGATGTTACCGGGGTGGATTCTTTTTTTGTTTGTTTGTTGGAAACTACTCCAACAGTGCTCGTCGATGCAGTGCATGGCGGTAACTTGACTCTACTACTGGTATTATTACCAAGTAGCATGTTCACACCTTTAACGGTTAGTTGGTTAGGGTGAAAGGTTATTTAGGCGTGGTTCCTTTGCAACCAGTCTGCACCTAATATCAACTCCTGATCTAAGTCTGGAGTGATATAAAACCTAGACGAAGTTTGCACCTTCTTTATTTTAATAGGTAAATGGGCCATACTTTTTAATGGAATCCTTTACCCGTTAGCGACAGTAACTGTTAGGTTAGAATCCCTTAAGTCTCTTTTATGCGTTTTTAGAGGCGAGACTTCCGATCCAGTGTCGATCAGTGCCTCTGTCTGTCTAACTCTTATTTTAACTACACACTCGATTCGAGAGCTCTGGTTGGGGATTTTATTTCGTGGGATCTCTCTATTTTCCCGAGTTTTCTTGACGGATTTATTTCTTTAGTTGGCCCGTTTAGGTATGCTCTCACCACGTTCTGGACATCAATAACCTCTGGTGTTTATCCTTCCCATGGTTACTCCTTTCTTTGAGGGATTGTCATAGTTGCATGCCCGTGTGTTTGACCCCTGTGGCTATCGCTGGTAAGTGGGTTTCGAGTGTAACTTGGCCTTGCTTTTTCCTGAAGTGAAGGTATTTAATCTTTCGTCAGGTGCGCATTGCCAGTCTCATTCTAGCTATTTATGGCTGGAACGCCCTTGCTGCAGTCTTGCCGAACCACACCCACAAAACTTATATCTTATAGCGTTACAGCTGCTGTAAGGTTCGGTTTTGGGTACCTAAATCTAGTTGGGGATCCCTTGGTCCCTGGTACCTGTTAAAGCTATTATTTAAGAAAGCTTCTCTTTATCGTGGCCACTTCGGAGTCGCTCATAGAGCATTTCGCTTTGTCTAGCAGCAGAAAAGGCCTCCGATAATATTGTCGAATTCTATCTGACCACATTCTCCTTGATAAAACGGGTTATTTAACGCATCTATGAAGACTTCAGTAAAATGCACTTGCACAGCTGGACCTTCCCTCATCTCTTCGTCCTTAGCAAGTTTGTTGATCCTACTTGCTAAATCTGCGAGTGAATCACCTCGATCTTGCTTTATTCTTATTAAAGACCGAGCAGCGTTGGCAGCTTTTGTGAACTCGCCGTACTGGGCTGCTATTTGATCGGGCATATCCTTACTTGTGCAGTTCGAATGATCATCGAGAAATTCTCCGAAAATTTCCGATATTAGTCTGTCCGTAATATCTCATGCTAGGTTTACGAGCTCTGGGTCTGTAAGCTGGTAGATCCGCTCTTTCTTTTTCAGAGCTGCTAGCCATGGCCCAAAGTCGGCTGGTTTTCCAGTAAAGATTGGGATCTTCGATCCACCTGTGAAGACTCTGTTTAAGTGGGTTTGGTTAGTGTCAGCCATTTTCTCTAAATATATATTTTTAAATGACTGACGTTTAAACAAAACTTTCTTTCCACAGAATAATTTTTACAAATTATTAAAAGCAACAAATTTGCAGAGTCACAAAAAGAGCAGAGAAAATAGTCATCGACCCTAGTTATCTTAAGAGTTCTGGTGTATTTTTTTCTCTGAAGATTTTGAGTTGAAGAGGCTGTTTATGAGTTGAGGTATTCGTTGTTGTGTTTCCGTGGAATTTGATTAATATTGTGTTTCTTTTCTTTGGTTTTTGTGCATGTGGATTATTATTTGTCTAGTGGTTGATTTTTTTTATCTTGTGTCCGTGAGATTTGCCGTAGGGTCGTGCTTGTTTCTATGCTAGAAACAATCCTGGTCACTGCACCAATGTGACACTATCGCCTGCCCCGGCAGGTTACTTGAGGAACGTCTTGGGAACGCAAACATCTGCCTAGGGAATAAACGATATCAACCGATATCTAAACGATAGACACATGCTGGAAACATCAACGAAAACGGGTCGATCCGTCGTCGGCTTTAACTGTCTGTCATGGGTCGCATTTTGTGTGGTCATTGCAGGCATATTCCCATTGTCAGCATTAATGGTATGCTGAAATCGAATACTTGTATAAAAATAGCGACACATGTATATTTATAAAAAATATATAATTTAATAAACAATTAACAAGTAAGAAGAATAGTTTGTCGACCCATCGCATATAGCGCGCAAATCCTCAACTGTTTTAAAACAATGAAATTATATTTCATTTCTCCCTTTCTCAATTGAAAGAGCGAGAAACGGAGGGAAAGAGAGAAATAGAGAAGGAAAGAGAGCGAGAGAGGGAGAGAGAGAGGAAAGCATAAAAAAGAGAGAAGATATATTCATACAGGTTAAACATTGTTGTGTTTTTCAAAAAAGATATCCGCGTGTGAGTCTTTCTTGAATGATTTTTACACTGCTAAAAGTTTCATAACAGCTGTCATTCAAACCCAGGCGACAGGCTCTAACGTTCGCAAACCCACAAAATACCTGCATGAAACGTTTTTAACTACATCACAAAGTCAGGCACAAGGTTAGACGCTAGATATAGGGGTTAATAATGTAAAAGCCCCCAGCTCCCTTAAAAAGGGGCTAGCTGCATACAGCTAGCGAGAACACCAGAAGTGTTAACTGCTTCAGACGCGGATGCCCAAACCATTGGGCCTGTGATTGCCTTTCGGCGCGGTGAACGATGCAGAAGCTCAACAGACCGCGGTGTCACAAATTCACAAAATGGAGACATCTGGCTCGCATGTGTCCTGAAAACGGGCTAGGGGAAGAGGTTACAACGCCAGTCTTCTTCCCAGATCTTCATTAAACAAGGCGCTTCATTCGGTGAGCGTTCTCGTTAACGGGCGTGAGTGCAACGCACTTGTGAATAACGGGTTGCGCCCAGACACTTGTGCGCAAAAAACGTTGCCACACTTTGAAAACGACAAGAACTCCGGTGCTGACTGTAGGCGGGAGCTCGTTGTCCTCTTGCGGAGAAGGTGTCACATAACAATCAGTAGCGGGCCTGAAGTAGCCGTGAAAGCTCTGATTATGAAAAAGTTGCTACTTGGGTACGATTTACTCGTACGAATGGATGCATTTGTGCAGCAAGGTGGGGTCGTAGTAAATGGAGCTGGAAACATGTCGTTCTCCCAACGCGAGGAGTGCGTTTGCGCGACACTCGCCCTAGATAATCCTCATTTTCGTGCGACGTTCTAGTGCACGAAGTCCTGGATTTGGGCTTGGAAATGGTGGGCCGATCAACCGCCAGATAAGTTGTTCGATAGAGTGCGTAGAGTATGCACAAGAGGACTCTGCACGGGGCAGATGGTGCGTGACAGCCGGTACCTGAGTGTGTGGGTTGATGCGACCTCTCTTGCTACGAGCGTATCAATAGTCCATGATGGCGGCATGGTGGAAGATGCCTACTTGTTACTCCCAGAACGGGACTACCAGCATATACACCTGGCAGAGTTTGATGCCGTCATTAAGGGGATAAACTTGGCGATCCTCTGTACGTCGACTAACTTGCGGTTGTTTACAGATTCTGCCTGCGTCCACAAGTGGATTTCAGACACCCTAACCGGGAGGGCCAGAGTACGAACTAAGCTACGAGCGAGATGCTCATCCGACGGCCGCTCGATACAATCATGAGGATCAACAAAGAATATGAGCTATCAATGGAAGTATCCCTGGCCAGATCTATCCTGAACAAGGCCGATTGTTTAACAAAAGTTCCCCGCAGATTGATTGACGCCACTAAAATCACCATCGAACCCATACAACTGGCCTGCACCGCAGCCGCGTGTTCTTCTCAGTTTGATCGAATCAAGGAAGTCCACCACCAAAGTGGACATACATGGATCAAGCGAACCTTGTATTTTTCTAAGTTGGATCACCCCGAATTACGAAAAACAGACGTAAAAAGAGTGATTGAGAACTGCGTGGCTTGCCAATCCATCGACCCGTTCACTGGGAAAAAGGAAAACTGAACGTAAAGAGCCACTGGAACGGGCTGGCGATAGATGTTAATCACCACAACAGCGAGGAATACCTAACGCTCATTGACTCCGCCCCATCTAGGTTTTCGATATTGCGACCGCTCCGTCGGCAAGATACGGCAGCAGTCATCTGTCAGCTGAACGTGTTCCCAAACGGAGATACTTACTGACAACGGCACCGCTTTCACACGTAAAAAAATTCAGAAATTTTGCCGAGGGCTGGGGAGTACATTTGCGGTTCCGATGTGCCTATGTACCGAGCGGGAATGGGATTATTGAGTGGAACCACAGGACTGCAAAACTATCATACCCAGAACGGGATGTGCGGTGTCTGAAGCAGTTTATTTATATAACGTGACTCCAAAGTATGCTGTAGCACCTTCAACAGAACCGGTCGACACATTGTACAGGTATCACGTTAGGGTGAATAGCATAGAAAGGAACCAGTATTGAGACAAAAATAACTCGAGGGAGGCTGGGAAAAGGGGATGTTGTCTGGATCAAGATCCCGCACGACAAATATACGACTCAGTATGGACTTGGACGCATCACTGTAGTGATCAGCAAGCAAGCAATGTGTGTCGACGGTGTGCCCCGTCGCATTAAGGACTTGAAGCCAACAACACAATTACGGCTACCCGTGAATAACGGGAGCGAGTTGACTCCGAATCAGGGATCAGTGAGAGATCGCTCTGGATCAAAGCAGCTCCCCTAGAAGGTGACGCTGATAGCAGTAGCCTCTTAGCGGAAGCCGTATTCTTCAACCCCCAGTCCGCAGACGAGAGCTTAAGCGAAGAAGAGGCATGCACCATTCCCCTTCGAAGAAGACCTCGACGACGGCGATCACCACCCCATTGCCATTGCTGTGATAATGAGATCAGGAGGGAGCGTGATAAACATAGACAGGGCCTACCTCAGAGAAGGGCGAGAATCTAACGCGACAGCAGGTGAAAGACATAAAATGAAAATAATTAGGCCCAAGATGGCGGCTGTTGTCTTTTAGAGTCTCCCCTCACGCGTAGAACTCTAGCAGTCTCGTGTGGTATATGCAAATTGTGTGTGCCCGAAACATAAAAGGCGAGTCGCGTGGGAGAAGCATTTTAGACATGCGAATAGAGAACGTCGACATGTATCTCGTATTGTGAACAATGAACTCTACTCGACTCAACTTGTGACTAGCGAACCTCTGCTTGAGGTTTTAACAAAAAAAGTGTTTGTTGCTTTGCGTGAGACAAATACTTCTGATACAAATTGTACTCCTCATAATCTTCACGTGCCTTAGTAACTGGTACATTCTAGTGGCGTCAGGAATAGTGTGCAACGCAAGTAAGCGCAATTATCGTAAGGTAGAAAAATGTTCTGACGCTAATTTACAAAGGCTCCATCGAGTAATTTCACACACATATTCTATAGACCTTGCTGGGGAATGTATACACGCCGGGCTCTCTATTGCTATCAGAAGTGAAAGAGTAATAAAAAATGCAAGAGAGCTATATGCTCAATCCGTTAAATCCAAAGTAGCTGAGCAGCGCCTTGGTTCCCACCAGTTCTGTCAAATAGCAAATAGGATCCTAAACAGAAGCGTGCGTTCTATCCCAACCATTATCTATGGACCAGAGGTCATCTCGTCAGAATCCGACAAGGCCAAACTATTTGCCAGGAACTTTGCAGCTACTTCTTCCCTATGCGATGAAGGCAATCAATCCCCCGTATTTACTCCTACAACAGACAGCATGCTAGGTAACATGCAAATATCTGTGCGTGAGGTCGCCACGCTAATGAAGAACCTTGATCTAAGTAAAGCAACTTGCCCTGCGATATTCCAATTATAGTGTTAAAAAAGCTACATTCAGAACTTGCCCCCATACTTACCAAACTGTTTAAGCGTTGCCTTAAGGAGAAGTGCATTCCCACACCCTGGAAACCCTAATCAGTATGCCCTGTATTTAAGAATTCAGGCAATAAGTCATCTCCCTCTCACTACAGACCAATAAGTCTCCTGTGCGTCATGAGTAAGTTGCTGGAATCCATATTAAATAGAGAAGTAGTCAATCACCTCCGCAGAAATAACATTCTTAGTGACACGCAATATGGTTTCCGTTCTGCTTGATCTACAGCCGTGCAAACAGTTATATCTCATAGAATTAGCGAATCTCGAGACCAAGGTTTCCTTTCTAGGGCAATTGCTCTTGACATATCAAAGGCCTTCGATATGGTATTACATAAAGGCCTACTTCACAAGATTTCCGCTACGGTATAACTTCAAATGTTTTCTCTATCATTGAATCATTTCACTTTGATAGGCTCATACGAGTAGTGGTTGATGGGCTAAAATCAGAGGCCCACAGTATTAATGCTGGATTTCCTCAGGGATCCATCCTGGGCCCAACACTATTCTTGATCTACATCAATGATCTCCCAAAACATATACTAAAATAATTTGTTAACATCCATGCTGATGATACGACTATCTATGGCAACACATCAAAGGTCGTAAATGACAATGTTCTCTATTATTCTCTCTCCTCTGATCTTGAGCGCGTTGTTCAGTGGGGGAAGACGTGGCTGGTTACTTTTACTGCATGGAAGACCAACTCCTATCATTGCATCACAAACGCTCTGGTCCCCATCTGGCATCGATTGAAATGAATCGTCACGTCTAGGGGAGGTCCCATGTTTTGATAAGCTTCTGGGTTTGACCTTTACTCCTGATCTGAAATGGAACACAGACGCAGAACATCAAGTCTGTGGCCAAGGTCGCTGGGAAATGGTGGGATCCTTCTACCGCCCCAGAAGATATCTCACTAATGATGCAATTCTCTAACTATATAAAAGACAAGTACGTCCTAGGATGGAGTACTGCTTCCACATCTGGGCAGGAGCTGCTAAGAACAGCCTATCCTGCCTTGACAGAGTACAACATAGATTTCGTGGCCTAGTGGGGGATGCCCTTTTCTCTTCCCTGCAACCTCTCTGCCACAGAAGAGACGTTGCGAGCCTGTCTCTGTTTTATCGTTATTTCCATGGAAAGTGCTTGTCTGAGCTCCAATCTCTGCCCCCCTTGCCAATCTTTCACGAAACACACCCGACTAACTGAAACCACTGTCAATAATTTCCCCTACTCTTTATTCGTGCCTAAATCAAAATGTAGATTCCATGAACAAAGCTTCTTTTTAGAACTGCACGCGTGTGGAATTCTCTGCTGCTTGCCTGTTTCCCACCCGACTTTAACTTGGGTGTCTTCAAGTCCAACACAAGCACATTCCTGATGAACCGCCCCCTTAAGTAATGGCACCCTATCAAATCTCCAATACTAATTATTACTACGATACTATCCCATTGATTACTGTACACACAATAACCCTCATCCCCGAGTGCCTTCTGGGCCTTAATAAGTTGTGTTCACCATGTAAAATTAAAAGATATGTGTTTTCTTCCAGAAATAAAGAATTTACCTTAGTTTCAATGTAGTTAGCCTTTAC
>NC_136518.1:39037464-39119964 GCF_053919585.1 Euprymna scolopes | reverse complement strand
TTTTGGCTCATCAGTTAGACACATTTGAACTCGGGACTTGAAACTCGAGTATCTTGTAGGCTAGGCGAGTATTCTACCAACTAATTTAACACACCACCCGTACAAGTATGCATATTAACTTATACGGATCAAGCTACACCGGGCGAATTAGGGCGAAACGATTTTAAATTGGCATCCGTTTGATTAATTGTTTTTTTTTTCAGTATTGGTAATTTATAAAGATCAAATATTATTTATAAATGTACAACAACTATATTTTATTTTACTTTATATTGCTGCCTTTGCATATTTTGTACTTCAACGTTATCATCTGAAGTTAAAAAAATTAAACAAAGGAACTTACTTCTACCCTCAGAAACTACAATTATCAAAATAGATTTACTTTCCCAAAAATGTCTACCTCCTTTTTACTATAGATATTACCAGACACACTAGGTTCACTGACCTTCACGCATTATGGGTCTTAAACTGTTTTATGTATTAATTCTGCATTTGGATACGATTCATCATATACTTTCTTTATATTCTACATTTTCCCTTTAATATTTTCTCTGTATGTACCTCTTAGCATAATTATTGCGAACTAATATTAGTAATAAAAATTCCTCTTACAACGTAAACTCATGGGTTATGGACATTAATTAAAACATTTTGTTCTTTGATTCAGGCGAGAATTTTTAAATTTTATTTGAAAATTTCCCCTTTTAAAAGAAATTTAAGTATAGAATCTTACATCTTTATTTTCTCTATCTAGTATATTGAGCAGATTTATTTGGCTTTTATATTTTCATATGAATATTATAGTGTTCTATAAGACTAGACACAAATAAATTCACCAACCTGTAATCTAATTCATTTCTATACCTAAAAGTGTATATATATATATATATATATATATATATATATATATATATATATATTAGAGAAAATTAAAACTGTAAGTTGATCTTTACAATAAAAATTTATTATTCGACTGAATACCCAAAAACAGTTTACAAAGTCCTTACTTCGTTGAGTTTCAAGGAGTTTTATTCTTGTTATCCTCCTCATCAAACGGCATAAAGAAATCAGCAAATTATATTTGTAGTGATGATAGAAGTTGCTAGTAAAGGCATCAGTGAAATCGCAATTCATTGTAGTTATGAATTGCCAATAAAACATAAAACAACGTTGGATATGTAAAAGAAAAACTATATATAAAAACACATCGCGCATAATATTTCAGCTTGCATGAAAGTCCTCTCAAGTTGATCCAAAATGCAAAATAACTATTTCGAGAGATTATATTTTAAAATAAGTCACCTTTTCTAATTAAAGCGATGAGGAAGGTTCTCATACTGGATATTTCTCTTTTTACTTTTCGGTCCAATTTTACTGGGGACAGACTTCACTTTGGACTACTACATTGGCCGAAAAAAAAAACAGATTTCATTATTTCAGCTGTTTTGAAAAATTTCCAATCGGATTATATGCATCGTCACGCTGGACTTATTAGAAGGATAACAATAATAGAATTCTTTGAACCTCCGCGGAAGAAGGACATTGTAAATTGTTTTTTGTTTTTTTTTTGAGTATTTCTCTTATAATAAGCTCTACTCTTTATTGAGTATTGAACTTTTTTAATTCGGTTGGGATTAAATTTTCTATATATAAATACTGTTATTTATATTAGTTTGAAGTTTACCATTGTGTATATCAGGTAAACACTACATCCCTTTGTTTTCATTAATAAAGCATTATATCTATAAAAGTGAAAGTGGCTGTCTGTTGTGTGTGCGTTGGTGTATATGTGTACATTTCCCTACTCAATAACTGAAGAAAATGTCAATTTTCAGTCTACAGACTCTAAATTTTATATACAGTGTACAGGGATTTGAGAAAATCTTTCTAATCGGTTTTCATACAATTTTGGATCTAAACACTTGAAATGTTAGATATAGATTACTTGGGCATGGCTATAACTTAATAATTTGATTTTAGCACAAAACAATAAATATTAAGAAGTCATATTAGGGGTCCAATCACACAAAAAAAACTGATCGTTGTGTTTTTGCTCAGCATACACCTCCAAACACCCGGGCAATGCTGATCTGAAATGCTAATGCATATATATATATATATATATATATATATATATATATATATATATATATATATATATAAATATAAATATATATATATATATATATATATATATATATATATATCCAAAAGCATCTAGCCTAGTTGGAGGGTAGACTAAAACTTGCTGCTATTGGTTCAACTTATCAAAAATAACAGAAAGAAGTGACTTGATTCCAAATATTTCGTACAAGTTATATACTCCCTCTTTTTAATATAGGTAAAAATGGTACGATAATGCATACCCCAGTATGAAATATTCGTTAAGCACTAAACAATTTATTTTTTAATCCAACCCAAAGATAAAGATAGAACATAGGAGAAATATTTCGAGTACAGGTTCATACTTGTTTTTTTTTTCAGATAATTTGAAACCATAGCAGTAAATTTTAGTCTCTCCTCAAGCAAGGCTAGAAGTTTTTTTGAAAATATCAGATATTTTGTAATTCATATGCAAAAGTATGTTATCTTTCTACCTTGTTTGTTTTTAATTATCACTATTATAGGTTTTTGTGGTGCTCAAAAAGCAAATAACGTTCGAAAAATGCAAGGAAATGATTAATGTAAAACGTATGAATAAAATATTTTTCCAAGAAAAAGGTATCACTTATCTATAGTAAGTAAAAGGCGAGTTCTGGTACTTTCGGAGAGTGGTGTTTATCTGGTAATTGTCGTTGGTAGACCAACATAAACTTACCTTAACAAAAAAAAATGTCTGTATATGGTTTCGGGTGTTCTGAAAAAAAAATTGCATTTAGATTTTTCCGTAAATAAGTGTGATTTTCTCGGATATAAAACACTGTAATTACTGATGTTAAAACTTGTGTCCTTGTTGTACGCACATTATATTTTTACTCAATACCATTGAAAAATACATATTTGCGGATAAGTTAAATTCGATATAAGATTTAAAGAAACCCCAAAGACCTATAGATAACAAGTTTTTTTTTTAAAATAAAATTATCTATTAGTCTACCAAGCCACAATAAATACCACCCCTACCACCCCTAAAAAAGACCAACATTTCAAAAAAGGTGTCCATAAAGATGTCCATCATTTTACCGTGAATTATTAATATTATATTAATATAGAAATATAATCCCAACTTTTTGAATAACATTATATCTTCATATCTTAGAAACTACTAATTTCGTGGAATTTTACACGTTATTTTCGTTTTCAGCCCCCTTAACACCCTATGAATACGGTAGTGGAAATATCAAAATAGCTTATTGAGTGTGGAAAAATACTGCAACTTTAGATTTTATTGCTGTAAAAAGTGCCAAAATATACTCTGAATGATAGATGATCCATCTAATATGTAACCTTTCTGGCTAATTTCCCATACACCACTACACCATTAAGGGCATTACCTTTCCAAGGAGCTCTATTTGTAAAAATCTGAGCAAAAGTAACTGAGATTTGAGATTTATAAAATTGTTTAAAAGGGTAATATGTCTCTCTCTCTATCTCTCTCTCACTATCTCTCTCTTTCTGTATATACATATATATATATATTTATATATAGGAGCAAACAGTTAATAAACATGTTAAAACACTTTGAAAAAGAGTTAAAAACATATTTAATCTGAAAGGGAAACACTTGATAAGTGGGTAGTCCTTAATCCGCGGAGTCTCGAATAAATACTTTCCCTCTCATCAGAGGGTAGGAACTAGCAAAATGGGGGATCAGATTTTTCATACAAAAGTATTTAATGAAACAACAAGTAAGTCAAAGATCTTACTTGATTACAAAAAAGTGAAGCAGAGAGGATATGGTGAAGAAAAAGGTGATTACACGTCTGGTGAAAGATAAATAATCCAATAACGGTAAAATCCAAAAATATAACTTCAAGAAAGTTAATTGAATTTCTATTTGCACAAGTAAAATCCAAGGAAATCCCGTAATTGGAAGATGGTTCAAAATAATCCAAAGGCTGAAATCCATGGAATAATTCACAAATATGTACAAGAGAAAAGGGGATAATTTCAATAATATTAATAAAAGAAAAACAAGATATGCTTTCATCACTGCTGCCGAGACATAAATATAAATCAGAAAGATCAGGGAAGAAAAAGGGGGGAACATCAGGAAAAAAGAAGGAGGAAAATTAAATGGTGATAGAATTAAATAGAAAATAGAAAAACAAATGTCAAAATTACCCAGACAGGAAACGTTTAAAGGTTCGAAAAATTTATAGGGCAAAATAAATGTCAACTGAAATGTACAGTTTATTACTTAAGAAAATATAAGCAAGAGTTGTTAAAAGACACTAAATTGAAAATACATAAATTAATTAAAATATAAATAGAAAATATATAATAAATAAACAATAAACACAAAAATATAAAAAATAAAATATAATAAATAAAAATAAAAAAATATTTAGGGGAGATGAGGCCTGGTATCTGCACATTCAACAAAAAGCAAGAAAGTAAGTAAGTAAATGCATATAGTAAAATATATGTAAATATACATATAAGATATGAAAGCAGGGGTAAATTGATATATTAGATAGATAGGAATATTTAAAGACTAAAACAGAAATTGCAGATGAAAAACCGGCCAAACAAAGAAGAAATAAAGAAATAAAATAAAGGATTATTAGATTATAAAGTATTAAGAAAGTATGTAGAAAAAACGATAAAGTTAAAGAAAAATATATATCTATCTAAAAGGTAAAAGTAATGACTATGTAATTTTAAAATTGCCATAATTAAATTTGGACTTATGTTTTCAGAAAGAGATCAGTTCATTTTTAGAAGTTATTATATTGTTACTTTGAGGGGAAGTAATTATAGTTATTGCTTCAGTTGTACAGAGTCGGCATGACTTAGAGCCTGGAGTATAAGACTTAACTTTTTTTATGATGGCCCATTTGATTGAGAAGGGGGTATTATTAAAGTTAAGTTTTTTTAATTAAAGTGGTTAGAGAAGTTCTTTGGTTATTATTAGAATTATGGTTGTTAAAAGAAGAAATGTGGTTTGATTATCTTTTCTTAATAAATGTTGAAGTAGCGCCCATATATGTATGTGCTTTATTAAAAGCTCGCGGGGTGGCATTATAATTAATTTGCTGATTTAGTTGAATGGTTTACATTTTGTTCATAGTGTTCAACAAATGGTGGGAAAATGATTGTATGAGGACTATTATGGAGGGGATAATGAGTGTTGTTAGTGTTAGGATGGCTGTTAGGATAAATATTATTATTCTCATTAATATTATTATTATTATTATTATTATTATTATTATTATTATTATTATTATTATTATTATTATTATTATTATTCCTAGTTGTATGATTGCAGATGGAGGGGCTTCCCGAGTAGTGTATTGGATTAGTAACTATATCAGATGGAGGATGAGAAAAAGGGCAACTTGGAGACGACATATTAGTGTCTGTTATAAGAGGATTGCGTGGGAGCTCAGTAATTGTGCAACAATATATAACATCTTTATGGATGCAATTATTGTTGAGTGAGCATAGGCGTTTGTTATTACAATTACAGTTAGTTTTGGGTTTAATTGGGAAAGGTATTTTTTGAGCTGATTTAATTTTTTTGCTATTAGTATTTACAATATACTTTAGTTTTAACATCTTGGATCATTTTGGTAAATTTAATTATAATTTTATATATATATATATATATATATATATATATATATATATATATATATATTAATCCACATACATGTAATGTTCTGTTGTATCACTCCGCATCACCGCAGCTTGAAAAGCAGTTTCATTAGACGGCGAATGAAACTACAACCATCGTCTTGATAGTTGGCAGTTCGAACCAAATACTTATATGTTCTCTGGTCAGAAATGACCTCTTTGAATGTATAATTAATAAACGTTCGACCAGAATTTTTACACTGTTCAAGCTGTAGTTTCTCTTTTAAAACTAACATCCGGCTTCCCTTTATAGCCATATAATGTATGTGTGTGTATATATATATATATATGTATATGTATGTGTGTGTACAATATACATTGTATATGTAGTTATTTTTATACTCGAAACCAAATTGAATATTGAGATGTTCATATCTTTGGTTCTATAAGACGAAGCTACATGAACATTTGCAGGTTTTATGAAGATTATGATACTATTTTATGGGTAAAAATTTATGGCATTTGGTATAAACAGACCTATATTTACAAGCAAAACAAATGTGTTCAATTTGCCTACATTTTTATATATATAGTGTGCTTGCAGACAGATTCAGCTGTGCTGATTCGGCTATTTCTACTGGTTCCTGGCCAAACCACTAATGGGTATATTTATACTTGTTGCTAAATTGAATATTGAAATACCCATATCTTTTTTTCTATGGGACAAAACTACATAAAAACTTGCCGACATTTTGACGTTTATAATATTTTTCTACGATTAAAATGTTATCACAATTTATAAACAAAAACGTATATTTGCAAACCAATAAAATATGTCTAAATTTGCCTGCATTTGTGGGTGTATATATATATATATATATATATATATATATATATATATATATATATATAGTGTCCTGGCACTCTCAGCCTCTATTTTTTCCTATCTGAGATTAATTTTGCTCATGTTTTCTTGCATGGGTGCCTCCCCTGTGGCCTTGCTTAGCCACTAATATATACGCGTTTTATGAAGATATATTTTATTTGACAACGAGTGACACTGAATTTCCATGACTCAACATTTATTAGATATTCCTCATCTCATCGATCCAAACAAATACCAAAACATACAAATTCCTACCGTTGCAATTTCAAGTCACGGGATGTGAATTATTTCGAAAACATTTTATAGCATTTGACAACATAGCTGAAGCCAACAAAAATACAAAACATGCTTGCCATTCTAGGCTCTGATTAAAATGACAAATACATATTGCATTTTATGTAATTTTACCATGATGTTATCTATCCGATATAAACGTTTACATTCTGTTTAAAAAATCACACATGCTGTGGAGTTTCTTGGGATTCCACTATTACTACACTTAACTTACAAAGCGATCGATAAATTGTAGTTTCAAACTTTTTCAAATAAGATGCTGACAGGCAATCTGGTCTTTAACAAATGGGATTTCTATTCAATATGTAAAACAAAGAATATATCTGCAAAGTAACACTGCGATGTGCATCTAAATGAAAAAACACATATCTTGAATAAACACCGAGAAAAACAATACAAAAACGAATACACCAATCAACGAAAACAAAGGACTTTTCTAATTGCAACTTCAGTTTGAAATAATCCGCTTAAAAAATCCGAATTTTAAGAGAATAACAACGTGAAAACATCACCATAAGTATTGTGAATGAGATCATTGTTTGAACCTGAATTACAGAAAAATAAGATAAGTAACAAAAAAAAAACTTTCTCCGATTTATATCGATTGGGTTTGGCAAGACGAACAAATTATATCCTATCAGTTTTATTTGTGTTCACATTCTTCTATCAATATCGATTATATAGACGGGGTAATAAACACAATGTAAAACTTAATTTATGTATTTATTTTTATTATAAATGACAAACATTTATTTCAAATTTGTGGAACTAATTGTTGCTATGGGTTATCTTTTGTTGTTCTTTATTTTTTGGGGGGTATCTATCTCATGTCTGAGGCAATTCAGAACGACTGTAGCAATCTTGTTGCCCAGTTGCAGTATGAGTCTGTGTAACCGTATGGTGTCTAGCCTTCCAAGCCCAACTTTTTCCATGAGAGATGTTAGTACGAGCAAAAGCTGGTAAATCTTGTCCAGGCAATGTTTCGACTGTGCTCCCGAGTTCCACTTATTTTACAATTTTCCTTGTGCCAACGATCCTGGAGAAGAAATAAGGAATATGTGCATGTGATATCCAACGTCGAGTGAGCAAAACCCCTTGTTTAAATTATATAGTTGAATGGAGTGCTATGTTGAATTGCTTTAATTAATTGCGTTACCAAAATATTTTTCGCATTTTAATGATTAATTAAATTAGTTCACTTTTATACACATCCATATCTCACACGAATGATTGTTGAATTAAAAATAAATTAATCGGCTAAAGTTGGCTAAATGCAGATCGCAACATGTTTTCAACAATGTGTTTAGAAGAGGATGGGAATTTGCATGGTCGTTATTCTTCATAGTGTTATATATGTTATGTGTAAAGCTAGAGTGTATACTTTGGCTTCCTTCTAATAGATAGGGATTGGTGTGTCTATTGCGGAATGATGACGTGCATAACCAGGTGGTTTTGTAGGCTTACCTAATTTTCACCGTTGATATTCTCGTCATTTCTCTCGGCATTCTGCCTAATTTTATACCCCGCTAAAGAAATAAATAAACCTTATCTTATCTAACGTGTACTCAAAATGCTTTCATTTTCAATTTTGTTTCGTTTGTTTATTTATCTTTTAAACGACACCTTCTGTTTTAACAAATTATGTTAGGAAGAAAAGAATTTATTTTCTAGGTATAGTTTTGTCATTTAATCATATTAGTAAAATAATTTACTTAACTTGTGTAAAATGTCTTAATAATTATGAAATCTTGAGTACAAATTCTTCGTGTATATATATATATATATATATATATATATATATATATATATCGAGGTAGAATTAAGACGGTGGAATTTCAACTATACCCTTGCATAACACTCTTTACCACCACAGGTTCCGGCCACTGAATTTACTCGTCGTTGCGATCAGCATAGTTTATTTTAATAAGGCTGTGTAATCTCAGTGAGGTGATAATCACGTCGATCTCCAGATATTTCAATTTATTTTGCAACTTCTGGGAATCCGCTCTATTTTGGGCCACCAGTTAAATTTGTCTATTAATTTATTAGCAGGCAAAGAAATAAAAAAATGCATACATTACTTCTTGTATAACGCCCACTTAAGTGCCCATTTAGTTTATTTTAATCAGCCGGAGTTACGCGACTTCATTTCATATGAGATGCTCACGCTGACCAACATTGACTTAGTTAGGCCTCAGGACATATTAAGGGAGGAATGTTGGTCACTGGGTATACGTTTCTCATCTACAATGTTTTCGGTCTTCAGGGGTCATAATTCGATTTAAATTTATCAAAGCAAGCATTCCATGGTAGAATGACTAACAGAAACTACTAACTAGGGAATATTGCATGATTGTTCATTTTTATTATTATATATACTATTTTTTCTTAATATATTCCCACTTTCTAATTAATAGTGACTTAAGGATTAAGAAGAAGGGCGTGCAGATTTAACGAGTGCGAATACCGAATTAGAAGTATATATTGTTTCACAAAATGAATGAATTCAGCGACCTTGATATACATCAAGTCAATGGAATAGGGTTTACCAATTTGTTTGTTTCGTAAATAAAAACAAAAAAAAACATTTCAAAGCTACTCGGTCAAAGTTCGAATTAATTCATGAAATTCAGAAAAAGATATTTCAAAATATTTCATTTGTAATCACCTTTTCTCACATATGTAGAGAAAATTTCGAAGTATTTGATTTATTATTTTAAAAAAATTCTTCTCAATACATCATCAAGGATTCATTTCAGATTTAATCCAATTTCGACAATAAATTTAGAAAACATCTTAAGTTATTTAATTTTATAATTAGAGTTCTCTTAAAATTCGGAGTAGATTTCAAAGTATTTAATTCATTATTAACAATAATATCCTTCCCAAAAAATTCGTGTTGAATCAATTTACACATCACAATGAAATACATTTTCTACCAAAAAGAACATAAAATATTACTTTAAAATTTATCAAACAATTTAAGCTAATAAACATATTATCAAAGTAATGTATTTATTTTTAAAACCAATTTTCTATTCAAAAGATAATTAAAAAGGCATTTTGAATTTAGAAAACATTCCAAGCGAGTAAACGTTTTCGATGTATTTTATTTACTATTTTTATTCTTAAAAGACTATTACAGAGATCATTTGGAATTAATCTCCCACCACACTTCTAAGATGAATTGCTTAATGATTGATTATATCTGTATAATTTAATAGATCGAGAAAGTTAGAGGTTTTACCATGTCGATCTTCAATAAATTCAAATCAATCGTTAATTGTTCTCTATATATATTTGTAAACTATATATAAAATAAATATTTAGAAAATAGACATTTAACATTGCTATTCTGTTAAAATTACTGTGCAACATCGGTTGGCGTGCTAGGATTAACCTATTCTGTTGTTTTTCAATGATAAAGAGATCATCCAATACTGTTTTTCTTTTCTTTCCTAAAATCAATTCCAATTTTCGAGAATACTCATCAGGCAACGTTTCAGCAAATATAATAATTGTTTTTTTTTAAATACACTTTTAATTACGGAATGTGATCGAATATTTTTCCTTCAAAATTATTTGAAAATTCGGGAACATTTCTAAGGGTTAGTCAAATAATGTTCTTATAAAAAGTATAAAATTTTTCGAAGCATTTACAGTATATAATCAAATATTTTTTCTTAAAACATCATTAAAATCTCACGTAGCATGTCAAGCACTGCAAACGATTAAATTCTGCTTTAAAGAAATGATAAAAACTCCAAACATACTTTACGCATCATGTTTAATCTAATGAATTTTCTTAAAAAAAAAACACTAAAAATTCATGTAATCGAATATTTTTTAAGATTAACAAAGCTTGAGGTAAACATTCTAAGTTCTATGTTTTAATAAGTTTCTTTTAAAAAAATATCAAAATAAATACTTTCCAAGAACTATATTTTCGATGTTTTTCATTAAAAACAAGTAAAATTAAGGGCACCCTTTACGCATTACATTAGAAGCATTTTTCCTTAAACTGGGAAAAAATAATAAAAACCAAATTAAATCGTGTCCGTTGGCCCCTTGGCTGTAAAACGCATGGCGCCGGTCTAAACAGGCACCATACCCCCAAGAGAAATAGAACCGCTCCAATCTCCGCATTACAGCCCCTCTAACCTCCGCATAACTAGGACCATTAGATAAACATATATTCGATAATTTAAAACCTTCTTCACTCGCACCCTCAAAAACGCACAGAGGGTAAAAGAAAGAGTGAGTCCCTAGAGGTGCAAGGCAGCTAGCTTGGATTCATCAAACCCTCGCCAGCTCCTCACACACACCATTCCGCAAGGTCATCGAAAAATGACTAGCTTAACTCTTCTTAATCATTCCCTATATATGTGTCATTTTTCTAAAACATAATTGACGTGTATTGCCACGGCTACTGGCGACTGAGACTGAACAGTTAAAACCACATATAAATAAATAAGGAAATAATAAAAATAATTACATTTATTTATGTTCAATTTTGAGAAATGCCATCTCGAAAAATATGTTGGTACTATTTTAATTACTACATTTTACTAAAGCACATAATTTAAAAAAAATCCTCTAATAGCGGGTAGGAAACCTTACGCGTGTTGGGCATGTTATTTTTTTCAATGGGAAATTTATAAGCTAATTTCTCAAAATCACTCAATCAAACTGTTTTTCCAAATAGATTCCTTTTCCAAACTCTTCCAATAACAATATTACAACTGCTTAAAAAAGAGTAGAAAAATTTATCAAGTCATAAATTCTATTTATTCAACGTTAATAGCAGCCTAACCCGAAAACGAATACATGTCAACAAGCTCATCAGCAAATATTTCTGGAATAGAAAATGTTCTCTGCTTTTATTTAACATTCTTTTTAGAATTCCAAAAAACAAAGATTTAAAAAAAGGGTCCTATCTTTCTTTTTCCACCTGAATTAAGATCATTTTAACATGTTAGACTTGTTTGTTGGTCTGTGTAGTCATAGTTCATTCTATTTTTTTTGAGATCCAAAAGAGTAAAGAAATCTTATATTTTAATCTATTTTCTAGAGCAGAAAGATTTGATAGGATTTTGCTTTTTTCCTGTTCATGTAGTAGAAACATATATATATATATATATATATATATATATATATGTGTGTGTGTGTGTGTGTGTGTGTGTGTTTATTTATTTGGAGAGACCTTTGTTTTAAATACATACATATATATATATATATATATATAGGTATATATATTCATATGTATGTATATATAGACATATATATGCATGTATATATACATATATATATATATATATATATATATATATATACATAGGTATGTGTGGGTGTGCGTGGGTGTATTTATATATTTGTATTTATTTGGAGAGACCTTTGTTTTAATCTCATTTTATTTTTGTAAAGGGTAACATATTATTTCTTTTTCATGTGATAGAGAAGTATTTTGTGTAGTAATTAATTTTTAAATGAAACACTTTTCTTGTTTATTCGCCAATCTTTTTTTTTTCATATGTGCAATATTTTTTTATGTTTTTAATGGGTTTTCCAATGTCTGAGTGATTTCTATATCCTGTGTAGGGCCTGCTTTTTTTACGTGGAACTTTGAACAATTTTTCTTTTAAACCGTGGACTTTAATTTTCCTTTGATTGTTTAGTATTTTTTCTGCCTGAAATATATTTCTAAGGGACAAAAACATGTTTTATCCGGTGATTTTCAGATATGGATCGCCTATATTTATGATAAATATTAGTAACTGTTTAAAACTTTGCAGAGTAGAGTTTACTCCTATACTTGGGGGTTATCCTCATTTTACGGCAACAGATTAACGACTATATGAGTCAGTCACCAGAGTGGCCGCCTAACACTTACCAGAAATATCGTGATCACGTCACGAGTTTGTGACAAAGTAAAAGTTTTGTTTACCCGTTAGGTTAACCTTTGTCAGGAAACATCCTGGGGACGTTACTAGATTGTGACACTATGGGTGTTCCGGGGACGGCACCAGATGGTTAGGCGTCTTTTATAAAATCTGACATGCCTGGGATTTACGTGTGGCTGGTTTCTTCATTCTCTGAGGATGACGTCTTCCTATTTGGAATCTATCTTGCTGGAACAGCTGGACGCACGCTCCAAAATGTTAGCATTCAAGACAGAGGAAACAACGCAACACAATTGTAATATAATTTATAAATGTTAACTCGTCTATTTTACACATTATATATTACATGTGTTTACGATTTATAAATTACAAAAAATTACAAACAGTTTTTGATTATACATATTTAAGCTAGCTATTCTTTACTAGTGCGAAAAGAGAGAGGGTTGTCCCCTCGCTCTTTTACAGAGAGCAAAAAAATATATGTGCTTACCCTATGCCTTTTAGCGTCTAAGGAATTGGCAGGGAAAAACACAGCCGCAACTATACAGTGGTACTACAAAATAGTGTTACATTAATGTTCACGTGAGAAAAGACACTCGTACATTAATTTCGATACTTCGTTTTTTTTATTACATTAAAAAAGAATCGCTAAATATTCTTAGAAGCGAGTAATCACCAGAATAAGTTACCTACGAATTTAATATACGAACAATAAAGAATTACGTATGAGATCCAAAACCTTTTTCCTATAACATCAGTTTTCAGCAAGTGTATTAAAAACATCAGTCGTGAATGTTGTTTTAAATAATTCACTATTAATTCTATAATATTTCTTACAGTTTTTTTTTTAGATAATTAATTAAGCACGTGTAGTCTCTTCCTAATCGTCTGATAGCAAAAATAACTTTTCTCGTTTAAGCCCCAAGAAAACGCAAGTATTTCAAAGCTAATCTGTGCTACAAAATACAAGAGGCTATCAAGAACTAGTAAATTAACTTCAACATCAAGATGAAATTAACCGCAGATGTTTACTCCCCACAGAGGTCGGTTAATTTGCATACTTATATAATTTAGTCAATCTTGAATGGATTCGACACAAACCGAAAAAAATATTTAAAACGACAGAAACTACAATACACTTAAAAATATTCTTTTGTTGTGTTTTTTTTTAAATCCCTAAATCAATGTTTTAAAACAAGATAAGTTATAATAAATAGGGGTAAATTTTGGTTGGGGGTAGAAAAAATTAATCAAGACGTCTTTCTGCCGACACTTTCCAATATGAATATCGACGACGAATGGGCAACATAGTTTAAAATTGTAATTAAAAAAAAACCCTAAACCGAGGGTAGGGTAAATAATTAGTAGGGGTGGGGGAGAAAAAAGAAAACAATCTCATCGAACAGATATCAGTGTAAAATTATGGGTATGATTCTGCTGTTTACACAGGAGCGGTTAGAGCCAATCAATTGATATCGCCTCGAGAATTTTTACATTAAAATTTGAATGTTCTCTGTATAAGATTAATCTAGTTTTCGCCGGGTGCCTTCCAGTGTAGATCTAGCAACGACATGACGTTCACCATTGGCCGACTAAGGATCCTGTATACAACCGAATGTTGGTCACTTGTAGTCTCTACGTATCGAACGGGGGGCATGTTTGAAAATTCTAACCTCAGAATGCTGAATTGTATGCCACACGCAGCCAGGCTTGGACTGCTCGTTAAAACGATAATTTACCATATTGTACTGAGTGATATATATATATATATATATATATATATATATATATATATATATATATATATATATATATATTCGGTTGGTTCGAATCTACCAACTGGTGTTATTCGTGACACCCTACACTGAAGATTCCCGAAACGATGAAAGACTAGCGTCTGGAGGTATGTTCTTATTATAGTAAATAATTATACACTGAAGATTTTTGAAACGATTAAGCACTAGTTGCTCTAACTATTTAATTATTATATTAAACCATGATATATATATATATATATATATATATTAATTATCATATTATATAATTATATATATATATATGTATAGATAGATAGATAGACAGATATTATCCCATTAATTATTAAAACAGTTGTCTGTGTTTGTTGATCTTTTCTGTTATTTTCGAAAAAAAAACTTCAAAATCCAAAACGATTTCTTTGAATTATTGCCCATTTTCTGAATTCTTTCTACACATACGGACACTTAATACTTACACACTCATAATTAAATTTGCATATATATATATATATATATATATATATATATATATATATATATATATTTATATATATATTTGCAGTATAACTCCGATAATTTTAACACCCGCTTCGTTCAAATAAGAGGATGCTGTTCAAGTTTCGTGGATAAATGTTCTGCAGTTAACTTTAATTTATAAGAATTAAGAAATAGTAAGTGAAATTCATTGCTTTATGATACTTCAAGTATATATTAAGTTGATTTTAAGATATATTGCAAGTAAGAATTATAAAATATCATTACCAGGAACAAAAACATTGAAAATAAATTAAATCTACTCTTACTTGTTAGGTATTTATTACCTAAGTTATCATCTACAGAAATCATACATTCATGTAAAATACAGGTTGTGTAGTTATTTATTGAATGGGTCCTATTGCTGTTTCTATTTTCATCGATTGAGTTCTCGGGCGCTGCCATTGTATTCCGTAAGCGAACACGAAAATCTACAAATTCTTGGTGCTGTAGCGTCTTCATGATTATATCTCTTCGGAGTGGCATTGCTTACAAAACATAGTTGTCACTAAATAAGGACTATTTTTCTAAAAATGTTATAACCGTCTCCATAGACTTTTCTGCATCATTCCATGATATTGCTTTATTAGAGTGTGCTTGGTTATTTACATCAGGGTCAAGAGAATGGGAGCTGTCGCTTTTTTTATAACCATTACTGACTTTAGAATATTGATCAGTAGTTTCTTCATCTTGTTTCGCCCACATTTCAACATCATTTGCATTAAGTGATTTAAGAACAGCGTGGTTGGTCGGTAACCGTTTGGTTTCAAGAATTTTTTCTAGACCAAATATATTCTCTAATTCTGTCAGTTCAGAAGCCTTTGGCGCTGGATATAATTAACCCCATGTTTTTGTTAATGCGCTTGCTCGAGCTTGATTCAATGCACTTGCGAGAGAAAATATGGCATATTTGATAGTAAAATGGCGCTGGAAATCGCTTATACTCACGGTACTATTTATCATTTTCATCATGAAATCATTTCTGTAGAAACATTTTAAGTTCCAAATAATCCCATGATCCATAGGTTGGATGGGAGAAGTTACATAGGGTGGTAAGTAGCACATAAAAATATTCCCGCAAGATGATACTAGTTCTGACTCTGGAGAATGTGCTATACAATTGTCCAATAACAGCAAGCACTTTGAATCAGGTTTACCTAATTCAAGAAAACACCTCTGCACAACAGGCACAAATTCTTGCAAAACACATTTTTTAAACAATTGTTGATTGATCCATCCATTGCGTGGAGAATAATAAGATACTGACAAAGGCGAACTTCCTTTTGATTTGCCGATGAGAAGAAGCTAAGTTTATAAGTTCCAGAACCATTAGCGCATACCATCACTGTTAGTCTTTCTTTATTTAATTTGAATCCTTTGTTTTCTGCTCCTCGAATCCGGCTAATGTTTTTGTATGTAAGCAATTCCAATTTACGCTACTTTCATCAGTCTTGTAAACATCCTCTGGTGTTAAACCATAATCGGCAATTATCGTCTTGAATTTGTCACAATAATTTTATGCTGCATGTGTATCAGCAGACCGGTGTTCGCCTGACATTATTAATTATCTTATACCATGCCTACTCTTTAAGCTCCTAAGCCCGCCTTCACTGAATTTCGTATTTTCTACGATATTCAACTCTTCCTTAAAATATTTTGTTTTAACAATTAACATGGACCCAGATATTGCTCGACCTTCATTCCGTTTTGCTACAAACCACTCATGCAATATTCGATCGAATTTAACCTGCTTTGGTCTGCGAAGAGTCCTTCTTTTGACATGTCTTTTATTTGCAGAGAAAGGAGCAGCCTTCAATATTTCCTCCTTTTTCTGTTCGATATAAAACAGTGTAGTTCACCCATTCTTATAATCTTTCAATATAACGCTATTTTCAACTCCAGCATCTATTTTTTTCTATAATTCGAGGTTTTTCGAGTAAAGTCAGTGTCACTTGTTTTCTTTTAGAGTTGCAAGCCAATGTGATGGGTTGTTATATACTATTTTAAATATAGCAATCTGAAAAAAATCACAGTTAATGTAAATTAATTATTAATAGCTAATCTATATTAATTACATAGTACGAATATTAACATTTCTGCGCAATATCTGACTAAACCATACAACCAGTTTTACTGCACTCTGCATAATATCCTAATACAATTTCAATGACGAGAAAGTTAAACTTTAGAGAAGGGCCAGGTTTTGAAGAAGTCTAAATGAGAAGAAGCCCAACTTTAGAGGAAATTCAAATTAAAGGAGTTTTACTGTATATATATATATATATATATATATATATATATATATATAAACTTGAATGTATGTGTGTGTGTGTGTGTGTGTGTGGGTGGGTGCCTGGTCACGAATAGGCTCCTATATGGTTGACTATTTAAAAAAAAACTGATTACATACAATGATACAGGAATGGGTATGTTCGATCTGGCAGAACGGTGGTCCATTAAAATTGTGGGATCTGAGTTCGCGCCTGGTTCACAAAGTATGGAAATAAAAAAAATTAAAATTAAAAAATAACGTTTACAAGTTTTTTTTTTCATATAGATGTACATACTAATACTTTGATAAGTACGTTTTAACTTAAATAGGGATGGTATAATAAAATTGTGGTGTCTGCGTTCGCGCCTGGCCTCCATAGAATGGAAATAGCAACCCACTTTAATAAAGATTTGTCATATCTATCTGTGTAAGTATACTTTGATGATTATATTTCAGTTTGAGGAAATATGGTATAATAATATTATGAGGTGTTCCTTCGCACCCGACCTCCATAGAATGAAAATATGTCTCAAAGTTAAACAAGGTTTTTTTAATATAAATCCACAGAATATTGTTATAAGTGTTTCAGTGTGAACATGTACGGAATAATAAATTATGGGGTTTATCTATTATATTTTTACTTCCATCATATTTTTTTTTGGTTTTGATACCCCAAATTCAAACCGAATTTACAACCCTTCCTTTTCATAACCTATCATACTTTCATAAATCAGCGTCCATTTTCTGTAAGCTGTTTTTGAACCCAGTCAACGACGGGTACATTTGCTAGTATATATATATATATATATATATATATATATATATATATATATATGTATATGTATACTCGCAATATAATAATATATATAATAATATATAATATATATATACATATATATATATATATATATATATATATACACACTGTGAATCTTTTTATTGCGAGTCAATATTTTTAAATTTGGAAATTGCTATGAGACGCAGCGAAATATTATTAAGTGTACTGAAAGAGCATAACTAGATGCCTTATTTCCCTGATTATTGTTGAAATTTGAACAAATACATATTGAAATTTGTGCTAATTTTCTATTTTCTGGTAATTTTATCACTTTATTGTAAGTGCTTTTAAATGCATATTCTTACTTCATATTTCTATTTAAATGAAATAAAGGAAATATCAAGTTGTAAAATAAACCAAAGATAAAAAGAAATTTTAAATTATTTTTTAAAGAAATATTTATTAATATAAATAACTCCCAGTCTTCCAAATCACATTGAATAGCCCTTTATCAACTGATGATGTCAATCGGCGGATTTAAGATGATGTGAGTCCATAGGAAAAAGTCAGAACCTTTCTCTTAATTCATCTTTCGACGAAAATTGAACACATCTTTTATAAACTTTCATCTTTTTATCGACCAGAGCTACACAATTAGGTTTACATCTTGAGAAGAAAGTGGCCATGTCATCAAATTATTTTCACTTATGCATAATGACAGGATTTCGTAGCGTTGACTGAGAAGCCTGGCGCATTGTCGTACATAAAAATCAATTTGCGGTGACGCGCCAATGAAAGCTCATCAAGCCATGATAACAGATACTCATTAAAAACAAATACAAGACTGGCTTGTCAGTTTGACACCTTCTGACACTCAAAATGCTCCAATTAGTTCATCGTAGAATATTCAAGCTCAAAGCTTACAACCTCTACCTCCTTGTTGACGATGGATTCGATGAGGGGTAGAGAATCAAAGAGGACTTCAAACTTTTCCTCACTCATCTGGCAGATCAAGGGGTGATCTGGCCTCATCAGTGAAAATAACATTTTCAAAGGTGCTTTCCATGAATTTCTGAGCCCAAGCTAAATGTTTTCCTTATAGGTTTGATTTAAAACAGGTTTACTATCGGCCTAATGCTTCCTGCAATTCTGTTTAAAATATTTCAGTGGCTTTCTCGACAAGAAAATTATTTCAGCCTTGTCAAATAAAACATCATTGTTTCCGGATGACTGCTTGATAAGTTGACGGCGAATTTTTCTATGGCTACGAGCAAATGCTGACTTTGTTTTTTTTTTCCTACTATTGGTTGGATATTTGGATTTTCAACGAATAAAGACAAGGTTCTTTGATCTCTTCCAAGCTCCTTGGCTAGATCTAACAGAGATAAACCTGCAAGGCTTGCAACAACACGTTTCTTTTTTCACTAGCATTCAATCAGCATTTTTCCAGGCATTTTGAGCAACCTGCAATAAAGTGATATACAAAATTACAAGAAAATATACAAATTTGAAGAATTTCCAAAGTATTTCTTCATATTCCACAAATATCAGTGAAACCTGCACCTTATAATTTTATTGCAGTGTACAAAATTTCTTTCCCTGCGTTTCATAGCAATCTTCAAAATAAAGATAAAATATTAACTCGCAATAAAACTATACACAGTTTATATATATATATATATATATATATATATATATATATATATATATATATATATATATATTTAAATGTGCAGAAGTCAGAAAACTATTGGTACCGTCGGTTTCATTTAAATAAATAAGTAGTAAGCTCCGATACCGAAAAAAGATTTTGTTTGTAATCGAGCACTTTGTTGGAATTCTTTCTCCAAAATAAGTAATATATATATATATATATATATATATATATATATATATATATATATATATATATACATGTATATATACATATTACATGTATATATACATATATATAAACACCCATATATATATATATATATATATATATATATATATATATATATGATTGCAACGTCTTGCCAGATGAGTGCCATACTCTACGACATTTTAGACCATGGACCCGAAACTGACTTCCATCGCCACAGCGCCATTTTAATAAATAAATGCCCGAGAGAGTGTCTGAACAAAAATGATGTTACAGAGCCTTAGCTTTGTACGACAGCTAAGTCTCTCCTTCTCTCTCTCTCTCGGTTTACAATGTTGAGTTCCAGCAACAAGCAAGAGCAAGATAGACAGCAACAATTTAAACTGCAGACCAGCTTAGTGCCGTTACTGGTCTTCCCCTTTCTGTTTTTTCTTAAATCAGACATTTGCTTCTCCTAGAAAGGTTGCCTTCACCAGGTCTTACAGGAGCACTCTCCATCCCAGCACACACATACATACACACAAACAAACACGGTTGTAGGCTAGTAGGCCCTTGACCGCGAATAAGGGTTCATTCGCCCTTTGGAAGGTCTTGTTTTTAATCCTTCAGGGTGACTAGCCATCCTCCTCACAAAACAAATCTGGTGGAGGAACCAGTTTTGTCGCTAGTGATCCGATCATGAGGCAGGAAGTACTGGATTACTTAGTACCACTGGAAAGCGTGTGCATTGTGGAAGCGAACCTATTTACATAAGACTTAATTAAGTGAACATTTTAGTAGCAATATATTGGTTTATATTACTTTTAAAATTGTTCTTATTTTATCCATCATCATCAGGGGAACAGGAAATAATTGAAAAGTTAAGGCGTCGTAAATGAAATATGTTAGAATAGAATGATTAAATAACTCTAGCAATTACGGAAATACATTACGTTTTCTGAGTATTCTTGCTTTGTTTTTTTTCGTTTTTTTTTTCCTTTTTAGACGGATGTCAATTAATTAAACTATTCTTGCAGTTCTTTAAATATATGCTTATCATTATCTATGTACCTGGGAAACTTTTTATATGTCTGCATGTCGCATGATTGAAAAAGTAGCACGCCGTAATACATGTGTTGATTTTGGTATCAGACTCCAAGGAAAGAAGACAAATTTATTAAAGTATGATGTCGACTTTAATAAATAAAGAATAATATTTTGAAATCAAATACTAACTTTACCACAATGTGTTCATCAGATTCCATATTCTATGCCTTAAAACAGGTAATACTTTGAACTTTAACGGGTAAAAAGCATTGCTGTTACAATGCACACTAATAGTAAACATTCCACACCTTTTTCCATCAAGCTGTCCTATGTGTCACTACAACAGAAATTCTCAATAGGTGGAACGGCTTCATATGATAAACAAAACATAAGAAAGGATTGGCTCGTCAGTGCTTGAAACCACTCGGAAAACGTCAAACATATTTTTACATTTTCGGTCTTTTATAGCATGTTTTCTGCCTCTGAACAGACATGTACACACACATACACACACACACATACACACACACGCACACACACATATATATATACATATATATATATATATATATATATATATATACGGAGAGAAACATTAGGTAAGAGAGAGATAGAGAGAGAAAAGTAGAAAAAGTGAGAGAGACGGCTATTGTGTATTGAGTAGATTCTTATTCTCCAGGCAACAATTAAAGTATATGTGCAATTTTTTAAAAACTCTTCCTTGGTTAGTTGTAGAAGAGTATTAGAAAGCTATACCAATGCAGAGAGCCGCCTCTGTGATTGCCCTGACGTTTGAACAAAATAGAAAAACGAAATAAAAGTCGCAAACATCTGGTTACCTTATTTAAATTCGTATATCCATTTATTTTGCAAGATAATCAAAACACAACTCAGTAAATATGAATTTACTGTTTGACCAGGATACATTTCTATTTCAAGATTTAAAGGGGCAAAAGAATATCTTTGAAAATAAAATATTGAATATTCGTAAGGCTGAAATGAGGGTGGGTACGAGACAGCTGTAAAGCAGAAAAAGGGTAACGCATGGACACCTATATTTATATTACTATTGACCTGTTTTTTATTTATTCATTTGTTTAATTTAATTTTTTATCTATTTAGAATTTGTTGTTGATATTTTTTTTTAATTTTAGCGAATGAGATATCGATTATTATTTAATTTCTTACGGAAAGTAACTGATGCTGGGAATCCGAGGTCGTGACAGCGTTAATGTCTAACCTACTAAATTTTGTGTTAGGTTTTGTGCGTTTACAAAATATGCTGATCTTATGTTTTATTTTATGATATATATATATATATAAACACATATTTATACTAATATATATATATATAAATATATATATATATATATATATATATATATATATATATATATATATATATATATATATATATAACCGAGATAAGACACTGATAGAAATTCAGATGAAAACTCCTGATAGACATTACTTGAAGTAATACTTTCAAGGAGAAAGGAAAAGCTCAGTATTTAAGAATAGAGCAATATATAGGTTTCGTGGTTCAATTTAAATTCTGATAAAAAAAAAACATAAGCAATAAATTCTTAAATCGAATATATGTCTCTATGTGTTGTTTTTTTCAGAATTTAAAATTGAATCACGGAGCCTATACATATATATATATATATATATATATATATATATATATACATATATATGTATATATATATATATATATATATATATATATATATAATTTATATTTATTTTAGACTAGCATGTGTGTCCGGGGTTGCCCGGGTAT
Source organism: Euprymna scolopes (assembly GCF_053919585.1). Lineage (NCBI taxonomy): Eukaryota > Metazoa > Mollusca > Cephalopoda > Sepiida > Sepiolidae > Euprymna > Euprymna scolopes. The sequence continues at coordinate 39,097,128 of NC_136518.1, read as the reverse complement.
TTGGAAATGTATATTGAGCAAAAAAATTGGTCAATTTGACCCCTATTATGACCCCTTAAAATTTAATGTTTTGGACTCCAATTCAGTTAGTAAGTTAGATCCATGCACAAGAAACCTATATCAAAAATTGCAAGTGTTTACACCCCAAATTGTCGGAGGAGTTCGGTAGAGTTCGGTAGAGTTCTCAAAGGTCGAATCGTTGAACTTTGACCTTTTGACAGCCAAATTTCTGGCTTAAAACCGATCTCACAGATTTTCCCAAAACTCAGTACACCGTATATCAAATTTTGAGTTTGTAGAATAAAAATTGACAGAGTTATTGCTGAGGTAAATGTACACAGACACACAGGCATACACACAGACACGCTCACTTTTATAGATATATGGATATTTCTATTTATTTTAGCTAATCCGTATCTTAGTTTTCCATTCCCCCGTCTCCAAAAAAAATATATATGACATAAAGTCAGTATGATATCGTAAATTTTCTACAGCCATTTCCGGGACTGATTCCATATCACATCATATCTCTTAAATATAGATATGAAATAAATACATTTTGAGATCGTAAACTGCGTCAGCCATTTCCGGGACTGACTCCATATCACCCTCTCTTTTAAAAATAGATATGAAATAAATGAAATCTGAGATCATAAACTGTCTCCGCCATTTCTGAAACTAACTTCATGCCCCCCCTCTCTCTTATAAATATATATGAAATAAAGTAATTTTGAGATCCTAATCTATCTCAGGAATTTCCTAAGCTGGCAGCATATCATCGCGTCCTCACTCTAAAAAAATATACGTGAAATAAATTCTTTTTTGGAATCATAAACTGCTTCAGCTGTTTCAAAGCCTACTCCGTATCCCCCTTTCCTTTAAAGATATATACTAAGAAAAGTATTTATGAGATCATAAACTGCTTTAGACATGCTCAGGACGTACCCCCTATTCCCTTACTTCCTTTTAAAAATATATGCTGTGTCGGTTATTGTTTATTTTTAAGGAGATAAAGCCTGATAAAAAACTATATTATGCTTACTTGGCCTTTTGGTTAAGCTGAAACTGTAGTATCTGTTCTGATGCAGCAGTTTAGCGATCTCATCTACTGACCCTCTCTACATAAACAGAAAAAGTGGGGGCATTGCTTTGGAGAATAACCAGTCACTAATTCGCCACACCCAAACCCCACCTAGAAAAAGAAGCTTTATTAATCCCAGGCGGCCTCCAGAGTACTTTTAAAAGAAACATAATCGTGCTTGTTCCAGCCCCCCTCTATTATCAGCAGTATGGTTTTTAGACTCAATAGTTTTTCGAAATACATGGATTCATTATAAACTGTATGCATTTTTATATGCGTACTACACTGTATAAGCACCTTCAACTTTATATATTTTATATGGGTACTACACTGTAGAAGCACCTTAATTCTCTATAAGAAGATGAATCATTAGAATTCACTAAAAGAAGATGAATCGTTAAAATTTCGTATTAGTGGTTAGGAAACACTTGCTTTATAGTAGACTATCCAAGAAAGTTGATTGAGAAACGATTATTTACTGTTTACTATTACTAAGTAAACATAGAGATAATATATGCCAGTTTCTTATTAAATAAATTGTATGATGAAAGTACAGCATAGTTTTAATAATACTTTGCCCTCACCATATAAAGATTGGCTTTTTTAAATAAGTACGTTATTATTTTAGCACGGTCCGTATTCCGTGTGTCATTTCTCAATGTCTTAAACATATATACGAATAAAGTAAATATGTGATCGTAAAACATATATAAATGTGTGTTTTCATATTTACAACTTCCGAACCCCAAGTATAATTTGCGTATTACTGTTTCTTTTAAATACCAAGACATAAAATGTGAATTGGTGTAATCGGTTACAATTGAAATTTAAAAAAATTAAAAAAACGAGATTCCCAGTCTAATTTTACTTTCTGAAACTTGAAAGAAAGCGAATGTGCGCATGCTGCAAAAAATAAAATAAATATATATACGAAAATATCAGCTAGACGTTAATGAATATTTTACAAGTAAATTTGCGTATGTCTGTATACGGTATACATGCATGTAAACAAAGTTGTTATTTGCTGTAAACACCCTTTCGTGCATGGATATTATTTCCTGAGAATTTTAGTGCTACCTGACCAGTAGTTTAAGAGTTTACCTGTTAGATATTTACACACACATACGTCTTCTGTTTTATTTTTATAGATTTTCTTTTAAAATCAGTTCGGCATATTTATAGATACACATACTATATTAGCAACCGAAAGAGATTTAGTATCAAACGCTGTATCTCTTATAGATCGGAAACGCTACGCATTCCCGTTCAAAATTTTAAAAAAAGCTATGGTGACTTATTCGCTGTAATTAAAAGAATAATACCCAAATAATAAATCATTAACTACATAAAGAGGGAATTAAAAAAAAAATAATTAAATTGCATGAATAAATAAATATCTCTCTTAGATGATCTCTCTATCTTAGATGGCTTATTCTTTTCGATTATTAATTTTTTGTTTCCAGTGAAACCATTTTTGCTTTGCCTTCTGCCACACAAAAGTATGTTCTACGCGAAATACTGTATAGATAAGTAAATTGTTCACATAATACCATTACACTTATATAATTATTATTATTATCATATTTCATTCAATTCTGATATTTCATAACCTCAATTTTACGTGTGTAGTTAATACAAGAACAACCATAAACTCCATAATTTATTTCATCATAAAAATATATAAAAAAAGAAGATATATGGAATAGAAATCTTGTGTTCCATTCAATATTTTAAAGAAAATAGGCGGCACACATAAACATATCACTCAAAGACATGTTGGTAAGTGGTAGAGAAGTATTATCTCATGTGTTACGATTTTATGTGATAAAATAATATATTGCATAATGTGTGCTTAATCAATACAAACTAACAAGAGACTTTCCAAAAAATGGATTGTTACCGTTGGTAGATCCTCCAAAATAACGAATTAACTTTTCCATTTATAGTTACATTATCAATTTAGCCTCTATCCATTCGCTTTTCCATTTGTTCATTCTAACTATATATATATATATATATATATATATATATATATATATATATATATATACACACACACATATTTTTCAGTTTATTAATCTAAATGTCGAATGCTGTTTTATCCAAGCAGTAGAATCGGTACAATTCACTTTTCCAGACATTCCCTTTGTTGAATAGATTGGTGTAACTTATTTTTCAAAACGTTTTGAATTGTAATTAGAAACGCCCGAGTTTGTTTTTTTTCTGCATTACACATGGTCGCCATTCATTTTGGCCACCCCCCAAAAAAAAAGAATGCAATAATGGCAGCCCCTTTATGAAAACTTCCATCCATATTATCATAATAAAATCAATATGCACTTTATTAAAATGCCTATTTAAAGGGCAAACACCTGTTCCGGAAAGGTTAATACACGGTATTCAAAATAGACACTAACCTCTGGCGACATAATGAGATATGAATGAACAGAAACGGACATTCTTATTATATGTGCTTTCAAATTGCTTTTTAGCTATTAAAATGCTATTTAAATGCAAACGTGACTCTGGCTGAGATTTACTTCGCCGGAGAAAGGAGAGGCAAATTGTTTGTACATATGCTCGTGGGCATTGCAAACATATGAGAATAAGCCCCACAAAGCGACAATTGAATTGGATAGTGTGTGTGCCATCGGCTAAAGAGCAAATGATTCACACAAAAGATTCTTGTTTCTTAGCCGAGATTTTATAAAAGAGGTGGGTTTCACTTGAAAGGTAGTTCGTCTCTGTAAGTCCTGAAGCTAGACACGTTGTATTGAGCATAAGAAAGCATCAGAGGGAAAGTGATAAATAAAAGGCGAAAGGGGCGGGGGAGATATATTGAATATTGAATATATATTTCTCTTCACGTCGTAGACAGTTTTTCTATATAGTTATGCATTGTATATAAATACATTGAAAATCACATCCCTAAAACCCTTTACTTATTTTAAGAGACTACACAAAGCCACCGCCCGACCTTATATAATAAATTAAGCAAGAGGTTGTGCTAGTGATAACTAAATATTATGTTTCGAATCTAAGTTAGACAAACCAAATAAATAGTATTCCAATTTTGCAGTTTACAAATGTGTGAATAAAGAGAGGCTCTCTGGTATATTTTTAGCGCATCTTAAAGCAGGTGGATATATTAATCTGCGAATTAAGACATAACACTGCTATGTATAACTGCCGCCTACCAAATAATATATTGGACAAGCGACCCAAAACTCATATAAAACAGCACACACGTAATATGGAAGACGTCAAAGCAGGAAACATCCTTTAGAAGAGAGTGTTTGTTTTAGTTTTTTTTTAGTTTAATCTAAATCAGTAAATCTGATGTGAGTGTTAAAAATGCTTAAAATCAATGTTGCTAATGGGGATCGATTTAATGAAGTTTACTTATTTTCATCTCTTAAAAATGTTACCTTTTTCTTTAATATATTCGTTTTGATATGTGCATTTTATTACTTTCTAATTACAGGTTATACAAAGGCATATAGACATGTGGGTTTATAAAAATATTCAATCATAAAAATATTAATACGTTCGATTAATACTTTGAATAAACATTACACTCAGATAAATATGCGAGATTTGATATGAAATTACACATATGCAATATATATATATATATATATATATATATATATATATATATATATATATGGGACGATTCATAACATTTTTTTTTAAATTTCGATCCTATTATCGAATCCGTTCTAAATTTCCTATCCCCATCGATTCCCGATTCCGATTCTTTTAACATTTATAAATATTTAATCACATATATATATATTTTTTTTTGATTTGTTTTTTGGTAACTTCTCAAATTATTGCATAAATGCCCGGGTAATTTCCGGGTATTTTTTGTCTCAAATGTGTTCCTTTGATGTATTGCAGATTGAAAGAGAACAAAAGGTTTATTTTTATTTTAAACAAAGCAAAAATGTATCAGTTTGCCATTGTAACACAACACATAGCTCCTCTATATCTCACTCCCTATCACAGATGGTTACGTTTCCAACCCGTTTCCTGACCAGCTAGAACAACACGCATCACTTTTAGATCTGTTTCTGACCACAGTTCCCGACCATTGTATTACGAATGCCACCAGCCCCCTTGGGAACGCTAATCGTGTAGTTATAATGGTTCAAATTTCCATAAAGTCTAGAGAAAAGAGGCATTGCTCAAAACAACGAGATATTGTAAAAATGTTGGTAGGAAAGCCATCAGGGATCTTATCAGAGACGCCCCCTGGCAAAATATCTTTTAACTTCCTGCTGAACAGTGCGCAAATGAGACCACCGAATTGTTCAAAACGGCAATTGAATCACATGTTCCCACGCGGAAATTTTATAGCAAGCTCCACTCTCCCCAATGGTTTACTTCTACTTGTGCAGCTGCCATCGCACAGAGGCAGCATGCGTACTGCAGATTTACCCGACATACGTCCGGTTAAAATATATAGAAGCCAAAAGTAACTGTAAGGAAGAAATAGCGACAGCTAAGAGAGAATTTACTGAAACCAGCAAAAAATTGCATCGAAGCACAGAAATTAGGTAGCCGTGACTTCTACAAAATCTACAACAGTATAGTAAATAAGAGGCAATCAACAATTTTCCCACTATCCGACAATCATGAGATTGTTTGTTCAGCAACTGATAAGGATGATATGCTTGCCTTCAACTCACCACTAGACCCTGCCAACCACCCCTTCGCTGACTTTCCTTTGCGGACAGACGCCACACTAGACGATCGGAAAATCACCCCTTCTCAGGTGCAGTAAAATTATTTAAACATATATATTAAGTACGAATGTAGTACTGCAGAAAGTATGTAAGAAAAATAACGATCAGAGCTTGGGTATAATTTCATTGAGGGTGTTGTAGTAATATTGGTTAGCTTGGTATAATTATGGAAAAGTGGAAGTTTGGCTATTTATATGTTGGTAGTAGATTTAAACAAATGGTGCACTTATCGGGGATATAAGGTATAGTACTAATACATATGCATATATACACGCAACATACGTATAGTAACATGCAGAAATATTGACACAATATTAATACTTATACAATGCATATATATAAAAATATAAGCAAACATACATGTATATATATATATGTGCATACCCACATACACAGTATATAATACAGATATGAATATATATATATATATATATATATATATATATATATGGAGAGAGAGAGAGAGAGAGAGAGAGAGAGAGAGAGGTAAATATTTAGGGTAAAATATTTAGGTAAAATGCACTTTCGTAAATAGTTGAATTCATTCAAAATCTATCGCAAAAACAAAAAAAAATAACATATAAGTAAATCGCGATATATCAGAGCTGTCTGCGAGATGGGCCAGCGGATTAAGAGGCTAGGCTCATTACCGCGGGGTCTCGATTTTGAATCTTGCTAGATTCAGCCACTCTGATCAGTCCTGGACAGGGAAACACGTGTTAGTGGATAATTATATTTACAAAAAAAACAACAATATATATGCTTCTCCCCATGTGGGGGTACCAAATTGGTTTAATGGAAAATCATTCTCAACTCGCATTTAGGTAAAAATGCACGTTTGTAAACAGTTGAATTCGTTCAAAACGTATCGCAAAAACAAATAACATATATATTAGGTATGGGCAAAAATTGGCGGGTAACGATAGGGGGACCTAATTTTGTAAGCCGACTTATCATAATTTCTTTGTAGATTTCCGACTGCTTTTTGACTGTATTTGAAAGATTAAGGACGAAACTTAATTTCCAAAAGGCAGAAATATGTGTACACGATGAAAAAAGTTATGAAAAATGTTTCTCGGCGAGCTACTGAATTCAGCTAAATTTTGAAGTTATATAAATTCATTGTAAAAATCATTTAAAGGATAACTATTAGTTTTCTGTGTCTATTTCAAAGATAATTGGTAAAGTAAAGTCCTATGATATTGAATTAAATAAAAAAAACACCCTGTTTGTACAAAACATAAATTAATTAGCCCAGAAATGAAATATCCTGCCGTTCGCAAAACGCAACAAACTTAAGTTTTTCTAAACACGGAATATAAGGAGGCCCAAAATTTCAGCCAGTCGCAAAACTGTGAAAATGACGCCATGTAATTAAATGGGAAGAAGATGTGTGATAATTTTTCCCAGACGTGCATCCGTACATTCCTATTCTGAACGTTTGTATAAATTATTCAATTTGTTAATTTCATTATTTTTATATGTTCCTGTTTTTAAATTATTTTTCAATAGCATATAACACATATGTTACGTCGAAAGTGTACATTCCTTTTTTTACGATTTCTTATGTAAAGGAAGAGGTCAAAATGTTTATACATTTTTAGAATAGGCATTCATTTTGCCCGTACCTAATACACACACATACACACACATATATATATGTATATATATGTATATATATATACATATATCAACCCACATGACATACATACACATACATGAACAAGCATGCATATGTGCAGACAAGCATACACATATACAAGCAAACACAAAAACACACATATATAGCGCACGTAGACATTCTATCGTCTTAGTAAAGGTATGAATGTTTATATACTTACTGGTTGTGTCAAATCAAGTATTATTTTGTGTCTAAATAAGTGTATATATCAAAGCTTATTAAATAATGGTTATTATAACTTTTAGCATATTTAAGTATATGCGCGCACATATATGTGATATATATATATATATATATATATATATATATATATATATATATTTATATAAAATGGGTTCATAAATTCCAACGAAAGAAAGATGTACATTTTGAAAATAATTTCTGACGAGGACGCATCAGAACGTCTGAAACGTGCGTAAACGATTTCAATGACTTAAAAAAATTATTACAATGATCCAAACATAATTCTCAATGAAAAACCAAGACACGGAATAATAAAATAATGTTAAAAAATACACATTGTTGGTGACTATTCCCTTATTTATATATATATATATATATATATATATATACATATATATGTATGTATATATATATGTATGTATATATATATATATATAACATGTATATACAAACAAAAATATAAGACGAAAATAATACAAATACTGACACTAATAATATTAATAATTTATAATTATAATAAACATGCACATAAAATTATTAAATTAATAATTTTAAAAACAAGATAATACACCCCCACACACACATATATATGTTATGCATATATATATATATATATATATATATATATATATATATATATATATATATATGAAAGCAGAAAAAAAGAACGAGAAAAACAAAGACAAATAATAATGAGGAGAGAGGAACTGAATTCACACGGCTAGCTTGGCGGCCGAGCCAAAAATAAGTAAATTCACCATGGCAATCATATGTTGCGAAGTCATATTCGTCGTTTTTCCTTAGATGAAAAGATTTTAATCGTTCGTTGAACAAAAACAGTTCATGAAGAAGCTCCACCCCTTCGCACCTTTCGCAGAAGATAGTTACAAATTTTTGTGTGGTAAAATTTTTATTTTACCACAAAAAAATGTGTGATTATCTTCATTTTGTTATGTTTAACTGCCTCCAGTTTCCGTAATAAAAACGAACTATTATCTGGTCCGACTAAGATTGACAGTTGATGTAATAAATAGTATTCGTATCGTCTGTAATAGGATGAAAATTACGTGTTTTATTCTGGTCTGTAGAAGTTACCAATTGCATTCTATATAAGGTCTTGTGAAAATACACTTTTTTTTCTTAGTGGAGCAAGTAATTCTTTCATATGCTTTTGGCCTTTCATGACCTTTTTATTTTATTTGGTGTTCCTATTTCGCTGTTGATCTTTCTGTTGCTTTACTTGCAATTTTACTAATAGTGCTAAAGCTGCTTTGGGCGTTTAAATTACTGGCTTGTAACAATAAATAATGTAAAAAGGTCATTTATTTTATTTATTTAACAGTGTTCAGTTAAAAAAAAGATTTATTCTCTTTATTTCATTGGAATATGCATCTGCATACGCGCTGTTCTAATAAGATAGCAACATACGAAATTCTTCTGAGGAATTCTTGCCTCTAAACCGTATTTAATGTTTTGAACGCTTTCTGATCGATGATTAATCTATTAATTTATTTTGAAAAATAAATGGTCAATCTAGCATCCATTTTTCAGACTGGGTATACCTCTTTTCTTTTTCTTAGTAATTCGACATGAGAACTCCTTCCCATCTATAAAACTTCTACTTTGCTTATTATCTCACTAGATCTCAACTATAACGATTCCCTCCCATTTTATTTTTTTATTAATTAGGTGTCATCATCCCCATCGTCATAAATATCAAAGATACCTGGCGTCCATTAAACAGTTTTTCTTACATGAATCATTTAACAGACGATCGCGACAGACGTTTGCCCATTACCTGTATCGTTTCTGTCGGACATGTATTGTTTTTAATGTTTTAATTTATTTATGTGATCATCATCACTATTGTCACAAACATCAAAATATCTAGCTTTAAAACGGTTTCCACTATGGATTATATAACGAAAGATCGCGACCGAGGTGTGCCCATTACGCGTATCGTTTTGGCTGGATATGTTTTGTTTTTATTTATGTATTAAATTATTAATAGCGGGGTAAAACTTATGAAGTGTTCCTGGTTTAGGACAACAATATTAAAGAAATAAAAAAAAAAGAATTCATTTTTGCAAGCCAACAACCTCCGGGTTTGAGATCACCGCTGAGATCAATCTTCGTCTGTCTGCCTCTCCCTGATCTAATCTGTCAACTCCTTTTATACATGTCTCCGGCGTGGTTTCACCTGATTTGGCATGACTTTCACCAGAGCATACCTTTTAAAACTATGGGCGCCATCTGGATTTCTATCTCTCTCTCTCTCTCTCTCTCTCTCTCTCTCTCTATTTCTTTCGCCCAACACACACGCGTTAAGACCTCTGCTCGTTTGATCTGTTTTTCCCTTTCTTTTTCTCGTTTCATTCTGCTAACTTTAAACAACTTCAACCAACAGAAGAAGTAAGGTATCCCTCTCATCAGCTAGCTTGTAGAACAACCTTTGACAAAGTCAAGTACCCAATTAAGCCCCGCGATCAGAGTAACGTGTAACCAATCCCCACCTGCCCGTGTTAAAAGTAATTTTATTAATCAGGGTTCTGGCTATGAACGGTGGTCAGTCTCCTAGAAAGTAATTAACACCCCGCTGCCTTGCGGTGTAGGTTCTTTTCTTGCGCCAAAATTTACGGATAAGGTCCCTGACAGAAACCTTGGAGATTCAACGCAGCATGGGGCCAGCATCATGTCAAACAAGAATATAGACCCGCCCTGGTAATGGTGAAATGCTGACCCTGCCATCGGCTTAATAGTAACAATGCGTGGGACATCCCGGCGTAGCCAGACTTCCGATAGACTATATTTTCGGCAGGACGCTGCAGTCAATCAACGGGCCAATGGTCGCCGCGCTCATCCGTGCCACCGGAACCTTCTTTTGGCAGTCAAGATGATGGACTGGTGCTTGCGAAACCCGTACACTTACATTTTTTTTGCCCAGGTATCTTTATCTGCGGCCATGTGATAACGTGTGACGGGTGGAGGCTCCGTATAGAGCTGGAAGCTTCTAGCCTGTCTTGCACATAAGGCCGCCCTGGCAAGATGGTTACTGTTAGTTTGGGATCGGAACAGCATCTCTCTTCGGTTATAACAAAGAGACTGAGCAGTCCGATTCAGAAATCGTACGGAGGAGGGGCCTTGAAAAAGTGGCCTAAACATTGTCTATACAATATGTCTATGATGGACAGCGGCATTTATCGGGACATTTAACTTGCGGTCAACACATATAAAATGGCAAACAACAGTCTCTGACAGTCGCTACCTGGAATGTCAGAACCCTTTTAAGCTCTGTTACAGAAAATGACAATCGACGTCGAACCGCCCCAGTTTCTATTGAGCTCATTCGCTACAGCATTGACATCGCTTTCTTTAGTGAGACGAGGTTTGCTTTTGAGGAGCAACTTGAGGAGGTCGGCAAGGGCTAAGCATTTTTTAAAGAAAGGCCTCCCGGAGAATGCCCGTGTCGCCTTAGCCATCCGGTCATCTCTGCTTGGCCATCTATCCGAGGTACCATCTACAATCGCTGAACACGTTATAGCTTCCACTAGTCAGTAGACATAATGTCACTGTGATCAGTGCCTGTGTTCCAACGCTTTACTCGGGGGAGGACGTCAAGGATTAATCTACGACAACCTCATGGCTTCCAGCAGGAGCACCTCAAGCAGTGATAAGATAAATTTGCTGGGCGATTTTAACCCCAAATTTTTCCAATTCGTTGAGCTGTTGCAAGGAGTCATTAGATTACTTGGGGTCGCAAATGAAAACAGAAATGGTATCCGACTTCTGGCACTCTGAAGGAAGCAGGATATCATCATTACCAACCACATCTTTCAGCTAACTGACATGAACAAGACGTCTTAGATGCGCCCAAGGTCCAAACACTTGCCCATTATCGATTACACCATCGTCAGACAACGTGATCTGCGTGAGGAGCTAGTGACCTGTGCTATGAGTGGGAAAACGATTTGGTATCCAACTGACCACATGTAAAGTGGCACGTAAATATAGATTAAGTTTATACTTTATATGAATTGATACGCAAAACATTTTACCCACGTGTAATAAGGAGCCTTCTTTAACCCTCTTCTATTCATTTAGTGATTATTATTCGCTCTCTATTTTTAGCCATTCGGTTATAAGAATTAGTTTATATCGTGTGGATAATAAAATGCAATGAAAAAATAATTGTGTTATTTCACGAACATGTCTACTGTGTAGTCTTTCTCCCACACAGGCTGATTATTATAACTTAATGATATGATCAGAGTTTCCTCTTTGTTTATGGTTATTGCTTTTCTATAAAAAGTTGATCCAAATATGAAACAACAGATATTTTCAATTTCTGTGACGATATGAATGAATATTAAATAACTATTCAGACAATCCTTCATCAACAGTTTGCTTATAGACAGAACTGCCAATACACTTGATTGAATTAATACGAATTTGTAACAGCTTGATTTGAATATTTCAAACGTTATTGAAGGAACGCATAATTAGATTTCTTATTGAAAGTTCAAGACGCAATAATGTTAGCTCAGAAAACTTCTATATCATTAGATCGAGTGTTCTCGTTCTTAAGAATAAGTAATAAAGAACACATGCGCATATAAATTCATTTCATCGACATCTAGATAGGAAATTATATGACAGTCAACTCCCAATGCGTATGTAAAAGTTTCCGCGTTTTAAACTTCTTTTTAAATATGAAAAAGTGGTGGATCCTTGAAAGTGTAAATGAAGTAGACTCGTCTTACTTTATATTTAATAATTAATCAAGATAATCAGATTATTAATTCGATTTCTTTCAGTTACTATAATCACACGTTACCGAAACATAAAAGCATTAATTTAGAAGTTGTAGGTAATGTCTCCATAGTATTTAATGTCTAATTCGTATTAATGCATGTGCTAAACCCTTTATTACTTGTATAATATTCGACCTGGTCAGATTCCAGGGTCTTAAAACAAAGTGAAGTTTTTTTTTTAATGGATTCGCAAAGTAATTATTAATATTGCAGAAAATTAAGAACATATGTGTACTTATTCGCCAACATTTATTAAATAAAAATGCAATTAAACTACGGGAATTTATTAGAGCATCGGTTTTATTACAGACTATACATAAAATCAAAAGCAATATGTGCACAAGAAAAAAAATGTAGGTAAAAGAAAAACTGTCCCAGAGTTTTTTAACATATGATCTGAAGTCAGCAGGGATACACTTACGTTGTATTGAGTTCCACATGGAATACATACTTGAAAAACTCTATTTACAGTTACTTACGGGTTTATTGATACTGATAAAAATATGAAATTTCGACATAAAGAAACACAAAATAGAAATTGAGACCAGGGATGATGTGCAATTCATGCACCGACACATATGAGCTTACGATTTTATGTGTTTCGATTTAATTTTCTGAATTTTATATTATGGTTTCTCATTAAAAAGTATTAGTTGATAGAGGAGATATGTTCATTTCTTGTAAGTAATAAAATACAGCGATAATGAAATACCAATGTTTTTATAAAGTGGGGGCTCTTCTATATTCGCTGTTGCATCGATATACATTCTGATCTAAGGATAATGTCAATTATTCGGTTGTGTAAATATTGAATAACTTGTCATAGATTATATTTAAACTAGTGCTGACACTGTTTTATAAGAAAAAAATATATTTTTCAATTCTTTAATCTAAAACTTGCTTTCTATCACAATAACATTCTATAACTCATAATCTTATTAGACAAATCCACGTCAAGAATGTGCTTGAAGATTACATGTCTATGAAGGGTTTGACGATACAAATGTATAACACTTTGTTTTAAATGTTTTACATGCTGTTAAAGAAATCATTATATTTGCATATGCAAAGTTTACGATGGTGAAGTGAGAATGGAACGATTTATTTATGATTAAATTACAAGGTGGGGTTTTTCTAAAATTAATTCCAATACATAGATGAGCCTGTTCCGTTTGACCGTATTTGTGCGACAAAAACTTTGGTCGAATAGTGCAAGCATGCGAGATACGAATGCATTTTCTAAGGAAGAGAGAAGTTGTTAGTTATCTCTAGTAGTGTGCATTTCTCGGTAACGTCATATTATTTCGACGACATTGAGTATTGTTTTCCAAACTGTATATAAATTAACATGCATATTAGCATAGAATATAAAAGTCAGTCCGAGTTTTTTTATGAGAAGATTAGATATCATTTGTGGTTAGTATTTGCAAACGAGGTGTAGTTTTAAATATGTTATTTTGTGTTTGGTTTATACTTCGGATATTATAATTTTGTAACATATCTTAAACTACATCTAGGTTGAAAGTATGTCAGCTTACTAAGCACAAAAGGATAGCTCCCCTTAATATACAAGCACACAAACGGGAGAATGGTTTTACCTCAGGTCAACTGAACCTTTATCTCTAAGTGTCCGCCCATTGGATTGGAATTGGCGCTGTTACAACTAAGAAGATGAATCGCTAACTAAAAAATTCAATATTACGTGCGTATAAAAAATGCACGATAACCACAACTCTTTACAAAAGCCTTACGAATTCCCACGAGGATGAAACGCGGAATATTCTATGTAGCTTAATTGCCATATATATTTTAATAACTTACTTCCTAGCTCTACCTATTTATTGAACAGTGTTGAAGAAAATACTGAAAATTAATGACTAAAATTATAACTTCGTATATTAATTTATGTGATTAAATGAAGTATTCACACACACATACATATGTGTGTGTTTGTCTGTATAAAAATATATGCGTGTGGGTGTGTCATAGTGTTTAAAGAAATTGCTGCATTTATACTTTCATATACATTGTTAATCTGTGTACAATTCTGCTTTGAATATTTTAATGTTGATCAATGGAATGTTTTACTTTTCTTACACGTACAAAAATTAATACTAGTGAATACCCGGTCTATGATAAATAATGACACGCATATGTGACATTAAATAACTAAAAATCTATGATACTAAACGTATGTGTACGTGCTATGCTGTTTATTAGCGCAGTTGTTTCAAAATTGAAAAAAGTGTGTTTATATGTCTGTATATTCCGTGAGGAAATCATGATTGTGTAAAGATTTAAAAATAACACACATTCATAGATGTTTTGCTGAGGCTGTCGCACAACACTCCGTAATATTATACGCCTTTTCCAAACATGCCTCGATATGTTATATATTTTTTTAATTTAAACTATGCCAATGACAGATATAATCTGTTTATAGTGTTTTAACATAAACCACATCATAACTAGCAAAAGACATATAAGGTAATCGATAAGTGTTAGCATTTCATTTAATAATGTTTTACGCGCATTCGATTCAGTTAAATGTCTGGAGTTTAAACATAAATAGTTTTTGCCAGAAAGTATAAATTCTGACGAACGATTGAAAGTAGCATAACATGAATTCAAATACTCGATGTTTGTCAAGCGGTCAGGATTGATGTAAACAGACGCGAGCAAAATTTGAAATAAATAAGAACGTTCTAACACAAAAAGGAATATTATCTACAACGTTTGTAAAAATAAATGAGGAATTAGAGAAGTTTGTATAGGCCGCCATTTTGTCTCAAATATAATATAGTGTAAGTCTTCTACACAAAAGTTCAAAGCAATTCGCATTCGTGTCGACTTTTCAACATACCATAATGTAGCATTCGATGATTATTATAATTAGCTTTACAGACCAGAAAAATGGTTTAAAAAAAATATCGGCACCATAATATATACAGATACACAGAAGCGAGGTACATTAAAGGTTCAGAGGAGCTATTTTAGAGTAAACTTTACGAATAACAATTAATTTTCTACTGGAAGGATACATCTATCTGTGTCATACATATATGTTGCTTAAGTGAAAATGAGACTGACGTATAACTATTGTTTTTATGTTGTATCTGTCTTTGCGCGTTCAATATAGTATTTTTTCTAAATATTTATTTGTCATTCTTTCTGACCTTTACCGTTCATAACCAACAATAGTAATAACCCTTATAATAATAGTAATAGTAAAATTTATTATCGTATATAGCTTCGCCACAAAAATGTGTATGCTTTAAAATTGTTGGGATTATTTCACCAACAAGAAGAGGAGGGTAAGAAGAGGCAGTAAGGGCTTGCAACGAAATGGTGACGTTGCTTACAAGCAGTCTTTTCTTTCCTTGTAAAGGTAACAATTAACAGGTAACGTTTACCGAACAACAGTAACGAGGTAATCAGTCTAAGAGACGCCAACCGACTAGCAAGCTAGGTAACTAGGTTCTTAACTAATCACTAACCCGTAGTGAGACAACTCTTTTTATATATGCTAACTCTCAGTTGCGAGAATTCCAACGTGATTTCCAACGAGATTAGGATGTCTATTTAACATAGTGGGAAATAGACACCCAGTTTCTCAGTAACAGCAAACAGCAGTTCAGTATTTTTCTTCCCTCCGCCCCACTCCCGGTAAGTCAAATCAATTTTAATTCTTACCAAATACATGCATGTTCAATACAGCGTTTTATATAACAATAACATGATTAAGTTTTGTAAGGGCTTGCATCATTCGGTGAACAATGCTTTCTATTTTAGTTAAAGATTTAAAATGCAAATCATTATCTCTCAGAAATGAACTAAAATAACAACAAAAGAAATTACCCAGTCTTCTATCGATGCTAAAAAAGATGATAGTTTTAAAGTGATTATTTATTCCGATCGCCTTCAGTAACAACAATTGTCTTCGTCGCAAAAAAAAAATTATGTTTTGTCTGTCAGCATCAACGTCAGCATTGCATTTATAGCGAGGTCTTGTTTATGGCTCCCGGCATAAACGATTAATGTGGATAATTGTTTTGTTCAGAGGAGCTACGTGTGATTGAAGATAGAAATGCTCAAGCAAAGGTTTTAAATTTTATCTAATACTAGCTGATGTAGCCGGCGGTGTCCGGTTGTATTTGATATATTTCACTATTCTGTTCTCAAGTCTATCTGGTTTGCGACAAATAAATAATTGTCAAAAAATATCTGTAAGGAATTAAAGAAAAGTGTTATTTTTCAAGCCTCTAAATAAATATTTGGATTGCACCTGCTCTAAAATCTGTATAAATATATTTAAAACCATGCAGATATTCGCATTCACCAATACAAATATATGATGGCAAACGTTTTAAAAAATGCCTTACTGCCATCAGCTAGAATCGAAATCAAAACATTTCGCGTTTCTAGCTGCGTTCTCGAGACCAAGTTTCGAAGAGTTTAATTTATATGCGCAAGCGCAGAAAGAGGTATAAACATGTCGTCAGTTGAGCATAAAAAATGTATCTAATTCTTTTAAAAATTAATCTTTGTTTATGTTTATTTTTTATTTGGAATTAAACTTTGTTTATGTAATCGATAAATGAATAGCACACACACATTATATATATGTATATATATATATATATATATATATATATATATATATATATATATAAAGACAACAAAAACA
Source organism: Euprymna scolopes (assembly GCF_053919585.1). Classification (NCBI taxonomy): domain Eukaryota; kingdom Metazoa; phylum Mollusca; class Cephalopoda; order Sepiida; family Sepiolidae; genus Euprymna; species Euprymna scolopes. The sequence continues at coordinate 39,079,934 of NC_136518.1, read as the reverse complement.
AAACGCACGCATTCGAGAGCGTAAGAATGTTTGTAGGAAAGTAATATTTGTGTATCTAATCGGTTACAAATAAATATAGATATGCATTTGTATATTTGAGTTAACGTCCGAAATTCTTATGCCTTTGTAAATAAAGGAAAACCAACGTCTAAACTTCTTAGTACTTTACAGACTTACGTTGCAGGTTAAAAAAAATAACTTTTAAAGTGGGGGTTCAGTTTTCAATTATAACGTTATACTACATTGGAATCTGCATTTTTGTTCACGATGAAAAAACAGAAACTTTCTTATATGGACGGAAGTTAGCTGTTCCATTCTTGAAAAAGAAATGTGTTATTGGTAATTTCCTTTAGATTAATGTACATTCCAAGTGAGATGGGATTATTTCAAGCGAGAGGGGGTGCTTTAAATCGATTCGATGTAATAAACAGATAGATGAATAGATAGTAGGATAGATGAGAGAAAGAGAGAGAAATAAAAGGGGGTATATACATGGATTAGATGCGGAAGTAAGAGGAGGTAAAGAAATCTCCACGTTAAAAAACGACTTGGTGTCCAACTGTCCCGTGGGGAAGCATTGTAAATAGGTAATTTCCCTTTTTAACGCTACCGTTATAACCCTGAACTTCTGGTCGCATGACATTTTTTCATCCTTGCCACAAATTTCGTGTTTAACTTAGTACAACGTTATAATTGAAAACTGAACCCCAATTAAAAAGTTATAGAAAATATTTTTCCAAATTTTTTATTTTATTTTATAATCTGAAGCTGAAGTCTGTATTAACAGGAAAAGGGTCGTCATTTTAAAGGAACGTGTTAAGATGGAAACGAAGTAAAGCGATACCGTTTAAAATAATAAAATGTTCGGTAGTTATGTATTTTAGGTACCGTGCTGAAATAATAACGTTATTGTTTGGAAAGCAGTTCTAAACATGGAAGGGGATGGCATTTTGTAACAATTCTATGTTTCCACTTTAAAATTTAATAATAAAACATTATCGTAGAATTTTAATTTAACCTGAAAATACTTTTTAAAATAGCGCAGTACCAAAAATACACAATCACCAAACTCTTATATACAGTGTTTTAAATTAAAACTTAAAAAACACAGAAATCTCTGTTTATATTGTTTAAAATTATATAAAAGAAAGTCCTATTTATCTTCCTTAAACTTTTGTTTTTAAATTCTGTTTCAAATAAATAAAAAGTGTTTATTCTTTTAAAATAGGTTTAAATGTAATAAAAGTAATGTATATATTGTTTAAAATTAAAAGAAAAAGTGTTTACTCTTTATAAAATGGTTTTGATATTGTCTATTTGTTAAAAATAAGTTCTTCTAATTTAAAACTGTTAACTTCTCAATACCAATGTCTATATATTGTTGGCATAGTAACATAACGGTGATTACGGAGTTTGGTTCTTTTGATATGATTGAGGCTTCGAGATTATTTTGCCCCCTAATCACCAGCATTGCCTATAACGTCAAGGGCGGGAATGAACTTATACATTTTAGACAAAGAAATGACAACACCGGGGTAAAAAATCTAATATAATAAGAAGAAACTGTTATCAAAACAAATAGGGTGCAGGAATTGTTAGCACAAATGATTACTTAATCAAAGAGCGCCAAGCTCTTGAATTAAATAAATGAATAAACACAAAATGCCCCCTAAACTTATCCAATAAAAAAATCATTACAGTAAGAAAAATAAATTTGATTTAACGTTTCAACATTAGAACAACCGATCATTGCCGATCGTGCCCTATCCATATTTGACGGAAAGCGTATCACTGCGAATCTAATGCATTAGCATAAAACGAAAATCTCGAGTACGGGGAATAGACATTTTACAAGTAAATTTGCCTATGAATGTGCGCGATATGCATGCATATAAAGAAAGATATTACACGCTAGAAAACATGCCTGATGCATGATTGTTATTTTCTGAGAATTTCAGTGTAATATGACCAGTACTTCAAGAGTTTATCTGTTAGATATACACACACACAGATCTACTCTTTTATTTATATAGAAAATATGAAATTACTTTTTAAAAATTAGAGTGGATACAAATCTTATAATAAACAACGGCGGTCATATACTCTGAAAACATCAATGTTAACCTCTTTAACACTCCTCCGCACATATAATAGTCCTGATTCCATTTGATATTTAGAGACCGTCAAAAACGATTAAATAATTTAACTTACACTTAATGGTATCTAATACACGTGACTTAAATTTGTCAATTACTGAATTTTAGGTACTCCTATGATAATTATTAAGTGTTACCATGAAATTGACACATTGGTAACAACACCGCTTTATAGAGGAAGCTCCTTCTATAATGTGAGAAGAATTAACTTTTAATATTTTCCAACGTTTCTTCATATCTGAAAATATTTAAATTTGACATCCTTCAATTACTTAATGGAAACTACATTTTCTCTGGTACAAAAAAGGAAATAACTATGATTAATTAACATATATAAATAACTAAAATTCAGTTATTATTTATAACAAGCGAGCTTATCTCCGTATGTGAATCATTTTAACGTAAGCACGATAGACAAGTGCTTTAAAGACAGGATGATTGATGCCCAAATAAAAAGTAAATAAGTGAAAAATGCATCTCTGTAAGCAAAGTAGAAAACAAATTATCAACACGAGTAAAACCGAATTTTAAGAATTTGAACAAAAAATAATTGTTATGAAATGAATATATATAAATCTATCTATCTATCTATTTATCTCTCTATTTATCTATACTCCTATAAATTCGTGTTTTGTGATATTCATATAAAACACCCTCTTTCTATTTATTCAAAAAGAAAATACACTTTTTTATATGTATATACGTTATGGAATTGCATCCACTAGCAAAAATCTAGCTAATTTGCATATATTTTAAACATTGTGTGTGTACATTTTCATACGCAATAACTGTCAATTTTAGTGTAAAAACTCGAGATTTAATATACAGGGTACAGAGATTTGGGAAAATCTTTGTAATCCGTGTTCCGACAGAAAGTTAGCTATTAAGGGGGCAAGGTTCAACGATTTGACCTTTGAGAACTCTACCAATTTGAGCCCAACACAATAAATGTTAAGGGGCATAATAGGGGACAAAGTTTTAAAAAGTGACCGCTGAAGCCTCTACCAAATTACTCAGAAAATTTATAGCTTAAACATTTGAAATCATACATAAAGGGTATTCAGAGATAGGGCAATATTTTTATTGGTTTGGGTCGAAAATTTGTAGCAACCAACACACACACATATATATATATATATATATATATATATATATATATATATATATATATATATATCGGCTAAATACAGACCAAAAAGCATAAAGGGTATTCGGTTATAGGGATCGCGTTTTAATATTTTTGGGTCGAAAATCTGAGCTACCAATATATAAATGTATGTATGCATGGTTGCTTGTCTGCCTAAAACTTTCGACAGCGGCGACGGATTTTTACCAGATTAGTATCGTTTTGCAGCGCAACCAATTAGTCGACAAATACCGGAAATTAGCTAAAAACATTACTTTCTTTAACCTCAACTTAGCACTTCTCTATACGGAGGGGTCTTTTTTTCGCATATATTTTAAAAAGTCATCCCGCTTTTCGATTGTCCACTATAGCTTAACCATTTTAACTTTAACGTACGTCACTTTTGGTTTGGCGATGGTCGTAACAGAAAATACGTCACATTTTTTTCCCGTTCTTTTCCTCCTTGTCGGTACAGGTTCAAGCCTACCTTACTGCTACCACTTTTCTTTTGCTCAACACACACACCTCCAAACACCCTGGCAACGCCGGCCACTCATGCTAGTATATCTATCAGATTAAAAATGTCTGCGTGTTTGTCTGTCTGTGCAAATTTCCTTACCAAATAACGCTGCCAATTTTAAGTCTAGAGATTCGAAATTTGATATACGGGCTATTGAGATTTGTGAAAATGTTTTTGATCGGGATTTCGGCCAGAAATTTCTTGTTAAGGTGTCTGTCTGCAGACTCGAAATCTGATATACAGGTCATGGAGATTTGGGAAATCTTTATAATTCGGTTTCGTCTAGAAATTATGCTGTTAAGGGGCAAAAATTAAACGATTTGATCTTTGCGAACTTTACCAAACTCCTCCGCCAATTTTTGGTCTTAACACTTGAACTTTTATATATAGATCACTTAGATATGGTTCTAACTTTATAGTTTGATTTGAGCCCAAAACAGTTCATATTAGGGGTCAGAAGTGGAGTCATTTTAATTGATCTCTGCAATCTCTTACTATAACTCAGCCAATCTTTGGTCTAAACATGTGAAATTTTACATAACGTGTATTCAGACATAGGGCACGCTTTTTAACTTTTTTTCTGAAAATTTGGCCTATAAGTGGTTAAAGTTCAAAAGAGTTTACGTTTGAGGTCTCTAGCAAACTATTAAGCCAATTATGGGCCTAAACATTTTAGATTTTACAGGAAGGGTATTCAGACATTCAGCAAGCTGTTTAATGATTTTGGGGCGGAAATGTCGCTACCAAGAGGTCCAAGTTTAAAGGGTTTACCTTTGAATACTCTACCAAATTCCTCCGCCAATTTTGGGGTTAAACACTTAAAATTTTAGATGGTGGGTTCTTGGACATGGGTCAAAGATTTTAATTAAATTTGAGCCCCAAACAATAAATGTTAAAAGGTCAAAATTGCAGTCAAATTTCGAAAAAATTGACGCTAACAGTCTCTACTAAGTTATCTCATGTTAGTTTAGAAAGCATATTTTATAGAAAGGCATTGCCGTACATATTCACACTTTTAATATATGCATATGCACATAAATTTATGACAGGTACATAGGGCTTGAGTAAATCCAGGCGAAAATGCTAGTGTATGTATAAAAGTGACCATGTTTCTACGTGTGTGTGGCTGTGTACATTTCCCTACTAAATAACTCTGTCAATTTTCAGTGGCTGGACTCGACATTTGACACAAGGGTTATTGAGATCTGTGAAAACCTTTTTAATAAGTTCTGGGCCCAAATATCTGCTGTAAATGGTCAACGTTCAACGATTTGACCTTTGAAAACCTTACCAAACTCGTCCGCAAATTTTGGGTCTAAACACTTGAAATTTAAATGTAGGTTATTTGGATATAAATCAAACTTTTTAATTTCATTTGAACCCCGAACATTAAATGTTAAGGTGTTACAATTAAGGCTAAAGTAAATATAAATTGACCTCGGCGGGCTCTACTAAATTACTTATACAATTTCTGGTCTAAACATTTAAACTTTTACATAAAGGGTATACAGAGATAGGGAAATATTTTGATCGGTTTGGGTCGAAAATTTGTGCTGCCAAGGGGTCAAAGTTCCAAAGATTTGACCAGTGCGTCGTATAGCCAACCACTCATCAATTTTGGATTTACACATTTTAAATTCATGCTTAACGGATTTTAAGACAGGCGGTAAGCATTTCAATCAGTTTGGGGGCGAAAATGTGGGTGGCAAATGGTAAAAGTTTTAAGAGTTGACTTTTCCAGTTAATTTTGGGTGTAAACATGATATTTAAGATGTAGGTAACTTGGGCATGGGTATACCTTGATATTTTTAGTTGAGACTAACAGAATAAAGGTTAAGTGTTCAAAATTTAGATCAAGTTACAAAATAATGAACTCTGTAGTGTCTACTAAATTACTTAGAAAAGATTTGGTCAAAAAATTTTAAATCTTTCCTAAAGTTTATTCACACGTAGGGCAAGTTATAAACAGTACATAGGACGCTATTAAAGCCGGGTTTAACTGCTAGTCTATATATCTATAAAAGTGAAAGTGTCTGTGTGTATGTGTCTGTCTGAATACATTTCCCTACCAAATAACTCTGTCAATTGTCGGTCTACATACTCGGGATTTTACATAAGGGGTATTGAGATTTGGGAAAATCTTTGTAACCTATTTTCGGTCAGAAATCTTGCCGTTAAGGGGTAAAATCCAACGATTTCACCTTTGAAAACTCTACCAAACTCATCAGCCAATTGTGCGCTAAACACTTGAAATTGATATATATATATATATATATATATATATATATATATATATATATATATATATATATATATATAGCGTGAACTCGAATCTAACTTTATACTTTGATTTGAGCCCAAAACTTTAGACGTTAAGGGATCATAATTGGGGGCAAATCCAAAATAAAAATGACCTCTGCGGTCTCTACCAAGTTACTCAGCCAATTTTTGTTTAATCATTCGAAATTTTACCTAAGTGTATTCAAACATAGGGCAAGCTTTTTAATCATTTTTGCTAAAATATTTGGCTTCCAAGGAGTTAAAGTTTAAAAGATTTTACCTATGCGGTCTGTAACAAACTATTAAGCCAATTTTGGGTCTAAGCTTTTGAAATTTTACATAAAGGGTATTCAGACATCTAGCAAGCTTTTAAATCAGTTTTTGGGCAAAAGTTTGACTGACAAGAAGTCAAAGTTTACAGAGTTGCCCTTTGCAGACTCTAACAAACTCTATTGTTTTAGATGTAGGTTACTTGCACATGGTGAAACATTTTAACTCAATTGTAAGGACTTAAAATTGGGGTCAAAGTTTACAATCATCTGACGTCTGCGGTCTCTACCAACGTTTCTCTACGGTAGTTAAAGAATCCTATAATATAGAAAGGCATTACCGTACATATTTACACTTTTTAATATACACATATGCACAAAAAGTTACGAACTGTACAAAGGGATTGAGCAACGGCAGGCGGAACTGCTAGTATATTTATAAAAGTGAAATTGTCTGTGTGTTAGTCTGCGTCTGTACATTTTCCTACCTAAAAACGCTGTCACTTTTCAATCTATAGACTCAAGATGTGACACAGGATATATTGAGATTTGCTGGAATCTTGGAAATCGGTTTTCGGCCAGAAATTTGGCGTCAAGGGGTGAAAGTTTAATGATTTGAGATTTAGGAATTCGTCCGCAAATTTAAGGTCTAAACACTTGAAAATTTTAGATGTAAATTACTTTGACCCGGATAAAACTTTTAAATTTGATTTGAGCCTTAAACAATGAGCGTATAAGGGATAAGATTGGGGTCAAAGTTTCAACAAATTTGACCTCTGTTGTCTCCACATAATTACTCAGCCAATGTTTGGTTTAAACACTTGAAATTTTACAGAAAGTGCATTCAGACATAGAACAAGCTTTTCGTTTAGATTTGAGCCGAAAATTTTGCAGCCAAGGAGTTATTTTCAAAAGACTTTACCTTCAGGGTCTCTAGCTATTCAACCACTTTTAGGCCTAAACATTTGAAATTTTATATAAAAGGTATTCAGACATGCTGCTAGCTTTTTAATCAGTTTTGTGGCGGGAATTTGGCTTCCAAGAAGCCCCAGTTCAAAGATTTGACCTTTGCAGATGCTACCAAACTCCTCCGCTAATTTTGGGTCTAAACACTTGATATTTCAGGTGTAGGCTACTTGGACATTAGTAAAAAGATGTTATATATATATATATATATATATATATATATATATATATATATATATATATATATATATATATATATAGGGTGTTCACAAATTCTGGCTGCATAATCTACACGGTGCCCACAAATCTGGCTGCATAATTTACACGGTGCCCACAAATCTGGCTGCATAATCTATACGGTGCCCACAAAGTCTGGCTGCATAATCTACACGGTGCCCACTATATATATATATATATATATATATATATATATATATATATATATATATATATACATGTATATATATATATATATATATATATATGCAGATAAAGTTATTAGCAGTACATAGGGCCTGATTTAATCCGGACTCGATTGCTAGTAATTGATAAAAGAGAAGCACATTTTATATAAAACACAGATCGACTTACTGATTCACCATATATATCGGCAAAATACTGTCTGACAATTTAAAATATACGTTTTGTTATTCATTTGATTATATATTTAATTCTAGAGAACTCAAATCCATTTTGTGGGGAATAGGTTATGGTCCAATGTACAATCTCTTAATGTAATAGTACATTTTTTTAAATTTAATTATGAGGTTTGAAACGTTACTTGAGTAAAGTGGAATTAAACTTTTAGATTAAGACAGGACGGCATGTAATGCTTTTTTCACAAGACTAAATACGAGAATTGTTCTAAAACAAGGTCTTGTATATTTTTACTTAAAACACTAACATGTGTAATAGCTACTCAATGGGGAATTAGAACGAGCGATTTTTTTTTTCAGAATTTACTTTTCTACACAGTCATTATTATTTGCAAAATATTTTTGTAAATCTTTTTATACGTCACTCATAAAAGTCTGGACTTGCTTTGTCACTCACATCAACGGTGGCACATGGGAATCGATAACCGTTTCATAGAACTCTGCTGATATTAATTGCATCGGCTTCCTAAACTTTCAAGAGGCAGTTCAATTGTTTATGTATAAAATAATAAGAAAACACATATATGCTTCTGACCTACGTTCACATCAGGGGTTGACTACTCGTGACCCAAGCTGGCAATACTTGCATAGGAGAAAAGAAATCTATTTCTAACTAGGTCGTTATTTATGCCTTCTTCTCGTATGTAAATTTATCTCACGCCCTGTTATATTTTTATTTGTATTTTCATGTAAAATATAATAAGCTGGTTTAACTCTTCTACGCCTACGAATTCCAAAACTTCTATTTAATTTCTAATAACGTACGCATGCCTGGTAAACTCTTTTCGGAATAAACCGTTTTCATGCACTATCTGGTTAGTAATAGTAAACACTCTATGAACGTACTCTCCGCACTCTTTACTCTTGTAATCAGAATAGGCACTGTCCCACTGCCTACTGCAATGTTATTACAATTGTAACAGAAACTTTCGAATTCTTAAATGAATTCACTGTTCTGATATGATTTGTCAATACCTGAATTCTTATCGATTATGTCTTAAGAACACAATCAGCGTGAATAGACGGTAAACAAATATTACGTAATAATCTGTGTATACGAGCAAACATGAAAGTGGCACATATCATTTATTACAACCGCATCGGAGGTGAATATAGAAATATACAACGCCTCTGGATTGTGTGAACCTTTTGGCATTTTTCCCATTAAAACCAACTACCAAACGTTTGATATGGACGCAGTTGAATATCAATTATTGCCAAAAATTTGACTGCCGGCCTTGAAAACTCGTGTTTTTCTTTCATGACGACATTAAACTTTTTATACAAGATGAATCGCAAATGATATGTCTAATTAATGTCAATAAACAATTAATCTAATTAAAACAAGAATTACTAAAGTCTTTTTATGTTCCTCTCCCTTTACAATTTGATCACCTGTCTTCATGCTTTATATATCTGATCTGGATAAAGGAGAATTCTGTGTTTACATTGTTTTTCATCACCTAATTATCCATTATTTAGATTTTGATGGACAGCGTGCTCGTTTATCGATGGAAATATAGTGATCCATTTTTATCTGCGCAAGGCTAGTGCCCTGTTTTTATTGGGGGAAAAATATAGAAGTTTATACAACAATATGGTAGACCTTACTGGGCAACATTGGCATGCTCTGCTTATTTATAAGATAAACTGTATAAGTATGTGCGTATATGAGTATGTCTTGTATATGCCTGTAATGATATCTAAATGCATATAAAATGCATATTGACATGATAACTATTTTTTCGGAGAAATAATACTCAAAATTCAGTCATATATAAATAATTCCCTATCGTAGAACTGTCACGGAAACTTCGAAAATCTAGTTAAATCGTACCATTATTGCTTATGTTCCTGTTTTAATATGTGTTTACACATTACTTTATTTTATAAATATATAAATTTCTCAGCAATACAACTTACTGATGCAGTTGGACAAGTTTGCCGAATTTTTATATTCAATCTCAGATTACGTAGTCATTTTCGAATTTTATCGCTTTTAATATGAAAAAGTAATCAACAATATATTTCAAGACCTAAAAACGTTTATCATTATTTCAAGATAACTAATCCAATTTCGGGGTCGTGCAAAAAACAAAGTTTTTTTTTTTATAAAACACACAAAAATATGTCGTTTCAGTTCATGAACAATGTTAAATAATCTCTTACAAAAATCATTTTTTTCTTCGTAAATGTAGCACACAAAATATTCATTTTGTATCGTTTAGTGTTATGAAAAAAAAATATGGGTTCAAGCAAAATATCACGCGGACTAAAGAACGTATCTGCTCTTTTGTTGTTACACTGCAAGTAATAATTCCAAAGTCAGAAACAAAATTATTATTTTAGAATAAAGAACCTCTATTTTACTGGTTCTCTAGAGGTTTTCATAATTTTCAAGCGCTCACAATTATTGATAAAGCAGTAACTAACCCAAAAGTGTAAACTAGTTTTTAGAATTATTCTACACTCTATAAACGGCAAGTGTGTTTAAACACTGTGTCACCCAGATGTAAAAATAACTTTTCTCTTATTTTCGCTGTTGTCTGAAAGTCTTAATCAACAATGTTAAATATCATCCATACAGTAAGTTGTGATTAGGAAATGGATCAATAAATGTAGTTTAATAAACATTGAGGGGAGAAAGTAAACAAAGGAATCAATATATTAAATATGAGGTCTTCTTTTTTTATATTGTTTCAGAAGTTTATTGATGTAGAGAGAGAATCAACATGTAAGACAGTGCCGGTACGTTTTAACGTATCCTTCCTTTACAAAATTACACTGACACCATAATCTAAAGTGCTCAAGATACCTAAAAGAAAATATGATGACAAAAATGTCTTTATATTTTGGATAGAGCAGATATATTTAAAAGGCCGAGAAAAAACAAGCAGCACTATGTTTGTGATACTATGTAAAACAAAAACTTTACTCGGCGTGGCTCAGGATAAAAGTTGAATAAGTTAATTTAGCATTCCTCTATATACAAATATAGAAGGTGTGTCCAAACACTAATTTATTTCTTCTATTTGTTTTTGTAGCCCTAGAAAACACCGGGTATGATTGCTGGGATACATTTGCGTGCATATTTAAGAATATTCGTTTCTCCATAAAACATTCATGTGTATATTCCTTACTGTTTTGTAAGAATCACAGCATTTATTTCGTAAAATATAATATTAAACAGTTTATTTGCATTCGGAAAGCAAATGCGTTACCGCCTATATAATGATGCTATTTCTTTACAATTAAAATTAGTATACTATATATTTTAGTATTGGTTAAATCAGTAGTAGAAAAGCTAAATTAATAAATTAATTAATAAGTACAATAAAGCAGGACAAATGTTTCTATTAAATCACAAATTGCTTTAATGTCATAACGATGTAACTAGGATCTGAGTCTTCAAGCTTTGTGTAAGTCTGCTCATTTTTTCTATTTGTATTTTAAGTTAAGAGGTTTCTATTCTTCTGTCATTGTGAAATTATTAAAAATAGACAAAATAATACAGAATATGATTGTTTCAGGCGTTGTACATGTAGACATTTTGATATATTAGAAATAAATAAATGATAAGACTTATAACATTTTGGAATTTAAAATACAGCTGCTTGTCATCTATTGGCACAGGGAACGGATGTTTTAAGAAAAACAACACTCTGCGGATATAAAAAAAATATATACGTATAACGTACAACAAACGTTTACAAGGTGACTTTTCGCTATCTCCTGCATATGTGTTGTTTAATTTGGTATAACTTCAGCTTCATAAATAAAATTATTTGTATGAATAAAGAGCGAAATATAATTAAACAAATAATCATATATATATATACATATATAATAAAGCTGAATGTGTGTGTATGCGTGTGTGAGTGGTCAAGAATAGGCTCCTATATGACTGACTATTTAAAAAAAACGATTACATATAATGATAGAAGATGTATCGAGACACAAGAATAGGCATGTTTGATCTGGTAGAACGGTGGTTCATTAAAATTGTGGGGTCTGCGTCCGCGCCTTGTCCACAAAGTAGGAACAAAAAATTTAAAAATGAAAATAAACCCCTTTACAAGTGTTTTTAATATAGATGTACATAATAATACTTTTATAAGTATGTTTTAACTTAAATAGGGATAGTATAATAAAACGGTAGGGTCTGCGTTCGCGACTTGCCCCCGTAGAATGGAATGGACCCAAACTTTAATACGTGTCATAACTATCTGCGTAAGTATACTTTCATAATTATTTTTCAGTTTGAAGAAATATGGTATAATAAAATTATGGGGCGTACGTTCGCACCTGGCCTCCATAGAATGGAAATATGTCACAAAGTTTAACAAGGATTTGTATATCTATATCCACAGAATATTGTGATCAGTGTTTCAGTGTGAACAGGTATGGTATAATAAATTATGGGGGTTGTCTATTTTATATTTACTTTCATCATATTTTGCTTTTGTTTTGATACCCCCAAGTTCGAAGCTATCTCTTTACCACCCTTCCTTTTCATAACCTATCACACTTTCATAAATCAGAGTCCATTTTCTGTAGACTGTTTTTGAACCCAGGCAACGACGGGTTCTTTTACTAGTACATATATATATATATATATATATATATATATATATATATATATATATATATATATATATATATACATATATGTACATATATATATATATATGCATATGTGTGTGTATAAAATATATGTGTTTGTGCGTGTGTGTTTCTTCTCTTACATATTCCGCGCAGCAATTAACAAATTATTTTGGTAACTAAAATCAGTAATATGTAATTGTACATATGAATTTTATATTCGCATCTTTTTGTCTTACTTCATCGCTTCAAACCTGTTTTTTGTACTTGGTTGTACATCTTATTAGTTGATGATTTGGAGATATTAGTATTTAAATTGGAATCATGTGTATATACTTATCTAGGACAGGGGGATCTATATACGTATGAATGCACACACACGCAAACACACACACACATATATAATATATATATATATATATATATATATATATATATATATATATATATATATATATATATAAACATGCATGCGCAAAATTCGTAAAATCTCTGGCCTAGATGAAATGGGAACTGAAACTAAACATTATTATATTAAATAATCTGAAACAAAGAAATGGGAAACATTTTAGATTATTTGCAATGCTTGTCTATAGATTTTTTAAAATAAATATATGTAAAAAGCATTTCTAAATTTCAATTGATATATTTAAAACTCTTTTTCGAAAAATCAAGCATTCAAAATAATCAAAAAAGTTTGCAATTATATTTTCCCCTGCTGTTATTTTAAGTCATTTTAAATCATATCAGCAAGTTTTAGTATCCCTTCATCAAGGCCAGATGTTTGTGAGAGGTGAAAGATCAGATATATTGTACTTCAAATGCTAAACTTGAATAAGGAATAAAAATGATTGACATATTTTATATCTTAAATAGATGGTAAGGTCTACTCTTACAATTACGAATGTTTAATCTAAATGCTGTTCAAAAACCTTAGATTGTAAACATCTGACAATTAGTTCTTATTTCTCAAAGGTTTAAAACGTGCCTAAAATAGCCTCTGCGTGATGGATTGGCTCATTAATGTGCGACCTTTAATGCAAACAACACTTAGCACACTATACAGTTAAAGTCATTAACTATACAACTAGTTTTGATTTGGAAAATTGTCACTGGCAGTCGCTGATATTCGGATTGATAATATATATATATATATATATATATATATATATATATATATATATATATATATAGTCATCGACATACAGTCCTGTTTCGTTGTATCACAACTCGTCAGTGCCGCTAGACTAACATCTCTCCCAAGCCAAGGATTGAACCTAGAACCGTCGTGTTGAAAGTCGGCAGTTCTCCCACTCGACCATGGAATTGACGCCCGTAAATAACTCGTCGGAATGTCTCTTTAAATAGACACCCGCCACCACTTTTATAGTGGTCAAATCGCCTGTTCCTAAACAAACAAACAACGAGCTTCGCATTTTCAGCCAATTAAGTAGCGGGTGAGATTATTTACGACAGTGCTCTACCCAAGAGCTTAAAATATATTTGTAATCATCGACATACAGTCCTGTTTCGTTGTATCACAACTCATCAGTGCCGCTAGACTATCATCTCTCCCAAGCCAAGGATTGAACCTAGAACCGTCGTGTTGACATATATATATATATATATATATATATATATATATATATATATATATATGTGTGTGTGTGTGTGTGTGTGTGTGTGTTGTCATCAACATACAGTACTATTTCACTGTTTCGCAACTCATTATTGCGGCTAGACAAGCAACTACTTAAAGCCAGGATCGAAACCTGACCGCCCAAACGACAGACGAAGCCTCTAACTGCTGCACTGTTTGGCTAATTCTATACGGGCAGTGAATTACAAATGTTTTGACATTATCCAAATACAATAGCTCAATATGTTTAAACACAGAGCATAGCTTAATATGCTGATGGTAATCTGTATTGTGGCATGAATGCCCCCGGAGCGGGGATTAAGACCTGCGACACATTTACTAAGGCCAATCAACTATGCTAGTTTTAACTGGTAAACATTATTGGGTGTCCGAGCAGTCTGGGTAACCTGGTTTAAAGGAAAAGTTTAGTTATGAATTTAATGTGTTTGTAAAACAGGCATATACTTTTTATTGTTGGGGAAAAATGACAAATTCAATGGCGTTTTGAAATCATCACGAATATGATTTCGGTTCTGGGGCCTGACGAGAGGTTTGGGGGAACTGAAAGCTGCGAGCATTCGCAGAATAATATGCACACACGCAGACGATCGGAAATTTCCCGGAATGACGTGCTGATTTATGCTTGGGCCAAGGGAATAAATAACCTACCCTGTCACCTTCCAATATCAGCGAGTTCTCGCGCCAAAAAATGAGTGAGTTGAGCCGGATCTCGAGAGAATTTTACACTAATCAAAGAGACGCCATCGCAGCCCCCTTCCTCGACCCCCGATAGCGCCAACGCGGAGAGCAAGATTCAATAGTGCGATTTCTAAAAAATTAACTTTGGACGATTGTATATATGATATTTTGTAAATATAAGTTAAAAATAAATTTGTAGAATACAGACATCTGAGTTTGTCTTTCTTTTGTGTCCATGAAATCTCTTCACTTCCAGGGGAATACGGCATATCAACCCGGAGGAAAAATCGACACTAAAACCGACCAACCATATTCCGCTGCGCCGAGAGGAACCATGAAGAGTTCATGTGAAGACGATCACGACGCGTGTGTGAGGGATCATACCTGTTACCAGCGACCCTTAAATGTCACAGTAGGTGACCTGGAACAAGTGGTCCATTTACATTTGGTGCCGTGACCAGGTAAATCGATCCTGGGGGAAAGACACGAGAAAAATCGATACAAAAAACGAAAAAAAATATAGCTCACGGCACAAGGAGGGGCTTAAAACACACACAAAAACAGACACCTGAACAAAACGAATAAATATATTGTAGAGATAGAAAGATAGACTAACAACTAAGAAAAAAGAAGGAAAGGAACGAAAACAATGCAAGAGTACACAAAGACAGTGGAAAATTATAATTAGAGAAAAAATAAAAAAAAAATAAAAAATAACCCTTATCCCAGAGTGGCTCCTGGGACTTGATAAGTGGTGACCCCCATGTAAAAAAAAAAACGGGCAATAAGAAAGAAATAAAATCATTTCTGTGTTCTCTCTAAGAGTGATGATCACGAATTTGAATAAGGATGACGCCGTATCATAAAAGCCAGTGGGGAGTACAGACACTTTTCAGTTTTCTTTGTCGTTGTGGCAGGCGTCTTGAGGGATTGCCTCTATCGTTTTTTTAATAAAAGAGAATCCCAGACAAAAGCACGTATGTTGGTTTATGAATAACGTTTAAACGCAAAAAACTACTATGAGTTGCCATTATTGTTGTCCGTTCCTGATGACAGTGGGTGTAGAGGTAAGGGAGGGTCCCTAGGGGGAGGGCCTCGCAGTATGGCTAGCTTTCCAAACCTCTTCTCTCTTCACGCATATGCCACATCAGAATATTTCTGTGGTATGTTTTAAGCG
Source organism: Euprymna scolopes (assembly GCF_053919585.1). Classification (NCBI taxonomy): domain Eukaryota; kingdom Metazoa; phylum Mollusca; class Cephalopoda; order Sepiida; family Sepiolidae; genus Euprymna; species Euprymna scolopes. Next base: position 39,063,844 of record NC_136518.1, on the reverse strand, counting down.
ATTTAATCAAATGAATGTTTTCTTTCTGGTTTTGCCACTGAGTTTTGCATTGACGCTCGTGGTTGTGAGTTAACCCAAGAGTAAGTGATGAAGAGAATTTGTCTCATTTAAAAGCGGCTAATTATTATTGAGCAGAGTAAAGATTAATTAATTTCTGAGAAGAAAAAAGATGTCCTCAGTCTGGAAATATTTTTCTGTCGCGAATGAGAACAAGTATTAGTTGAATTTCATCGAGAATAAATATGATTAGTTCAACTTAATTTTTAAAAGTTTTCCTCGGACTGGAAGGATATTTTCTTCCGCGAACAAAAGCCGGGGTCGCACTCTATTTGAGCGGGATAATTAAAAATAATTAAGAATATTATGTTGAGAAGATTAATTCAATTTTTGAGAAGACAAAATGTTTTCGTTAGTTTGGAAGGAGTTTCCTTCACTTGACGAGCAGTTTAATTCAAGCTGTAAAAAAAATAATAATAATCAATTGAGGATGTGACTGAAATGGCTGAGTGTTGGAAATGAAATGGCTGAGTGTTCATGCACTCATTTTAACGTTGAAAGCTATTTCATTTTTCTTTAGAGACACTTTTCGCCGCGAGTAGATCGTTGGGTGTGGTGATCGCATCTAGAGTAACAGAATATCCTTTCGAGTATCTGTGCTTGCGGGACATATCAAATTACGCATTTTTTAATACTTGATTTTTAATTGGGAGGAATTATGGAGGACTTAAACGTTAATTAAGTCCGAGAGATTGTGTAAAGTAGTCATTATTAATGGAATCGAAGTAGAGGAATCGCAGTAACCAGTGTCACTTGAGATCGATGGTAAAAAGGGGCAGACGACACGGGGGATGTAAATCGTCGAGCCGTTGATTTATCTAATTGAGGGGTTTTCACTCATTTTTAAGGCATCTATTCGTTTAGTTCCGTAGCAAAACAGTGGATTAAGAAATAAATCATTACTACTTGCGAAGCAACTTTAACGATGAACTGGGAGGTTAATAACCAAAATTATTTCCTTTTTGTGTGTGTGTGTTTTGTCGGGCTGAATTTCAGGATGGGCGTTGAGGGGACGCGTGCCCCCATAAAGTACGTTGGGTGGTTTACAGCCATGGGTCCAGTCGGGAATCAGCTAATGCCGTGGGCAGAGTTTTCAACCACCGGGGGCACTGTTGTCACTCGCGGGCGTGACTGTATTTATTTGCTTCCCCACTGAGCAAACGAGGCACAAGGCCGTTTTTTAATGTGGGGGAAGAGGGGGAGGTTGAAGGGAAAAGGGGACAAGCTCCCGAGAGATGGGAAATGGGAGCTGGATAGAGATTTGCAAGCTGGTATGTAGGGTTGCCTCTAAATGGACCAGAAGATTGCCACAAGGGCAATGGTCTTGCAGCATCTCGGCCCGAAGGCCATAAAGGTTCTACCGTGGGGGAGGAATCGTGGGCGTGGCTATACTTAAGATTAAAGTGGGCAGTTATACATGAGAGCGCAGGTGATACGGTGTGGCAACGGTGGTGTGGTTTGTAAGAGGTCGAATGAGGTTGAAAGACAGTGAGATGTACCTCGAGGCTATGTGCGATTATGACAAGGGTAGCCCAAACCCAATGGCCGCCCAAATGACCCCACCTGAAGGAACCCCAGTTCCTGACAAGCAACCAAGAGAAAGCAGCACGCGTGTTGACAACCCTCTAGAAGGCGAGATGCGAATGCATTAAGAACGACTTTGAATGTTCGTTTCTCTTTTCTCTTATTTTCTGTTTTATTGTAATTTCTACAGAACGTTGACCCATGAACTACCCAGGAGGGTTCTAATCGTGACGATCGGAGTGAGAGGAGGTATACTAGTCCGATAGAAAAAGGTTATTGATTGCCCAGAAGAGGCTCAGTAGTCTACAATCTTAAGTAACTTTTATAAATATGATGAGTAACTTTTATGAATTTTTAATTGAAAAAAAAATGGGTAAATTTTTCGAACTTGGATATAAAAGTAAACTGAATTACATTCATGAAATTTGATTGAGAAGATTTTTGAATTACCATTCATAATTCATGAAAAAAAATCAATTGACTTTTATAATGGTTTGAGAACAACTCTGAGTATGTGACTTTTCTAATTCTATTGAAAAAAATGTATACTTATATTGTGGGTGATTAAAAAAACCCTGGTTAAATTTTATTTGTGAACAAATTTTTTGAATAACATTTATAATTGTGTGTTATTATTTTTATTTGTTACTGGAAAAAACGAACAACTCGCATGTTTCTTAAAAAAAGGAACTGCCATAAAAGAACGACTAAATTACTGCTATAATCTTTGTGAAAACAATAGTAATGAGAATTTTAAAATGAAATTTCTTTGAATTTGGACTTTCTTCTTTTTAACTCTTTGAATTATTTTATTTTATTGAATTGATTTGGGAACTTTTGGGAACCAGAAGGGGAATAGCTCGCACGATGAGCTGGTGTGGAGAACGCTCATCCGTGGGGTAGTTGTGAACTCGAGTTCTGACTATATATTTTCTCTCTTTTTTAACAGATGCACCAACATTTGAAAGAAGAAACAGCGGATGAAACAGCTGTATTGATTGAAGAAAGAGGGTGCCTAAACGAGGGCGGCGTATGAGGGATGTCTTAGACTCATTCGTTTGCAAAGAAACCAAAGAGCCTAAGTGGGGAGTGAATGTGGCGTGACCGCCACCGGTAGTGTAAGAGCTCCCTATTGGAGATATTAACCCCCCCCCCCGAAACACTGAGTAAGGCCGGATAACTATGCTGGTATTACCTGTTAAGCATTATTAGGTTACCTGGCTTAACGAAAGAGTAAAGTTATGAATTTATTGCATGTTTTTTTTAAATAGACATATACTTTTTACTGTTGGGGAAAAGTCACAAATTCGATGGCGTTTTGTAAATCATCACGAATATGATGACTGGGCCAGACGAAAGATGAAGATGTTGACCACTCTGTTCGTGGGAACTGAAAACTGCGAGCATTCGCAGAATAAGAAGCACACACTCGGTAAATCAGGAATTCCTCGAAATGACGTGCTAATTGGTGATTAGGTCTAACTCGCACCAGAAAATCATTAGTAACGACCTTGGATAACAATCACCTTGCTAGGGAAGCAAGTAACTTCATAATACTATAAAACAGTACGCATATACTTCAAACCAATAAAAAGAAAACACGCACACACACATCGTACCCTAAAGGAAAAAAACACAATCAGAAAGAGAGAGTGAGGGAGAAAAACACAACATAGGAGTGACCACAGCCCAATAAATCAGCAATAAAAATTGAACATTCCAATGAATAGTAGACACTTATACGTTTCCACCTCTTGGAAACATTTACCATGAACTACAAAAATGCTATTTTTACATCTCCAACACATTTTGAAAATAATTTCTGAAGAGAATGCTTCACAGAACGTCTGAAATGCGTTAAAAACGATTTCAATGATTTAAAAACATTATTACAATGATCTAAACATAATTCTCAATGAAAAACCAAGACACGAAATAATCAAATAATGTTAAAAAATACACATTGTTGGTGAGTATCCCCTTATATATATATATATATATATATATATATATATATATATATATATATATATATATATATATATATAGGGTGTTTTGACGTAATATCTTATTTTCTATGAATTGATTTTTACTTACAACCTAGCAAGTCGTTACGTTTACATACAAAATCCAAAAACCATTGTTAAACAGACAACTTTCATGCAAACTAAAAGTGCAAATATAGCAATGATTCAATAGAAAACACCACGTAATATGTATATAGCAAATGAAAGGATTTCTTTCTTAATATGCAAGGCGATGTTTTTATTAAGTTGAACGTATTTTGGCGTAGATTACTTTTAAAATAGTTAACATTCATGCGTCGAAAAAATGCACCGATATACTTATAGTAGATTGTTAGTTATTAATGTATATATACATATGCGTGGTGTAAGAGAGAGTTATGTTTTATAATATTGTAAACTCCCAAATGATATTGTTCTTAAATATCTGATGTTAACAGAAATTTATCTCAGGATAAAATAAAAAAAAATACTAGAAAGCAAATTGTTATGCATGTCCGCTATACAACAAGTTTACATCTTCCTGAATATTCGATTAGGATCAAAGAATTGAACCATGTAATGCTGCTTCGAACTCTACCGAGAATAATTAAGACTATTTAGTGTGAAATCAGAATATGTTTGCAATTTTACTATTTGTATATGTACGCCCATGATATGAAGAACATATAACCACCTTTGTCTGATATAACTCAAAATCAAACGGACGTCACGTCGAAAGATTAAACGTGAATGTTGGATACATTTTTATAGTCTCCACACGTTATTAATTTTTTTTATTCTTACTTCTACGTTTTTTATGTTGTTAGCTCGTGTTAATTCATTTCACACTGCACTGCACAACAATCAGTCATGCCATCATGTCAAGCCGAATTAATTTGATACCAATTAATTTGCTTTGCAGAAAATTCTACAATCGATCCGATAGGACAGTCGGACAGTTGATGTCGATGGAGGGGTTGACGTCGATCGAATGGCGTCCCTTGCTATTAGACAAACAGTGCAAAGTATGATCAAATGGGATTAAATCTATAGAGCTTACGTGTTAGAGTAAGTAGATATTTCGAAATCAGAATTATATGATCACTATAATTCTCCCAGTCTTGACAGCCTACTAAACGAGAGGTATTGGCACGTGTTGTTGAGCCTCTCTCGAAGTATATTTTGTTTTGATATTTTTGCCAGTCGGTCTGTCAACCCCAGTAATTCCAAAGGCAGCATTATTATGTTGCTCTCCTGATTTTTTTCATTAAGGTCTTCTTCATGTATAAGTATTTAATGTATTCCAAATATCCAGGTCGGATGCTATTATTTTGCGTTCACATCTAGAATCCCACCTTATGTTTATTAACACATTTTTGCAACGTTTGATAATTTCTCCCAAATTTTAAATTAAAAGTCTATGCATAAAGACGCTGTTAAATGGTTAAATATTGTGATTCAGAAAATACATGACTAAATATGTAATACTTGACACATGAGTCAAATACATTTACATGTCGATTATTGTGATTATTGTAACAGAAATCATCAAAGGCAAAGCTTGTTAAACCATATAAGAGAGGGTACGCTCATTACCACCATGCTAGGCAGACATCATTGAGAAAGAGCAATCTGAACTTGTTATTTTACTAAAGTGAACGCGATTAACACTAAACGTTACACAAAGTACCTTCTTGAAGGTGCAATGAACTCATGATGTTATTCCGCTTAAGTTGATGAAGTTTGGACTCTCCAAGAAGATGGTGCGGTGGTGCAGATATAATTGTTCGCCCCGAGTTAGCGATTAAGAATTACCTTTTTCATCATTTGATTATAATTCTCTTGATTAATATTTGTGAAGAGACTTGAGCCTGTTCTCCTTATACCCAATATTGAAAATTTAAGATGAAATTGAACAAATGATGGGGTAAAATATATTTACATGTTGTATGTTCCCTTATCGATCATTTCCCCTACAGATTTTGCAGCCTAATGACGGTTCGACAGCAACATTTTCAATAAGACTGTGTGACTTAAAAAACAAAAAAAAGACAAAAGCTAAATGGAGGCCACCTAGAAACTATGCTGTAGAACGGAGAAAAATGTCAAAGGCCCTAGCGTGTCGATGTGATGTTTGAATATAATAAACTATCTATAGTCAAAGTTGCATTTCATTTGAAAAAAAAAAAAACACTAAGAAACGGAGCCTAATTTGAGTTAAGGCCCGTTTTTTTATGGGGGTCACCCTGTACTTGTGCGATATAGATGCGTTAGTGTTTCCTAAATATTTTCCGCAATTAATTGTTGTAACTAATAATTCTGCTGAGATAAATCTGAGTTATTTTCCAATAGTATTTAAAGCGCAATCTGTAGATGTTACTGCTGTGTTACTTTTTTTACACCTGTTATTTATTAATCTTATACGTAATCACTGACTAAAAAAAAGTATTATTTGTATGTAATGCACAAAATAAGTTCCATCTCACAGTATTATCTTGGCTTATTTCTTAAATATTTCTCTAGAAGTTATTTCTACAAATAAGTAATTTCTTTTCAATATGTATTTGTGGGCGTTTTTTGTATTTTCTCACATGACTTTGATTATTATTAAATGATTTAGAGTTATATTACTCATATACGTTTGACATGGGAAGAACATATCTAGTTTTGAGAGCACCCTAGTCACTATGCATATCTTGCTAGTTCTTCTCATACGACGAATATGCACAAATGATGTCAATATCATTTATGAATAAGGGGCGAAAGAAAATGCATCCGTGATTGAATATCCTCGCTGAAGGTGAAAAATAAACGTTGATTATTTAAGAGAAAAATTGTAAGATGTAGCGTTTTTGAAGAAAACATGCATTTATCAAAACGACACAGTCACAGAAGTTCAATTGGCTGAGGGCTATTGGTAAGGAAAGCAGCTGAAACGGGCATGTAGTTCAACGTGATGTGACCTTACCTAACTAACTGATAATCCCACATTGAAAATTGCGGAGACTTTAAATAGTATCATATATTATTGTACTTCCTTTTCAATTTCTTTGTCTTCTTCCTCTATCGCCAATATTTATATTTCTCTCTATCTCTTTAATTTTCTCTCTATATATTGGCTTCTAATCTTTGCAACATGTGTCAGTTTTAAAACCGGAATATTTACGTGGAGCATTACATCTAATAATTTTGCTATTAACATTAATCTAAAATAAAGTTTAAAAAGAATACATTTCTCTAACCCCCGTTGATATTATCGTCCTGATTGTACAAAAGACATTGATTAGACTGAGTAAACAATAAGTGATTTCCTCAAATATAATGGCAACGATGTGATTTGCGTTGATAAAGACAAAACATATTTTTATAAAATTTTAATGTTTAATGATACACATGTTACATGATAAGGGATGTCTCCTTTTCATGTACGTATAAAAATAGAGAGATTTAGTTAAAATGAAAATGAAATAGCAATAGACGAAATTCGAACCTCGTAATAAAGGTTTAGAAATAGATTACGTGTGAGAATTAGAAAAAGGAATGTAAAGCAAACGATTGTTTAGAATAGAGATATAATATTTCAAGAAAAGAATGTGCACTGTCAATTTTTTTATGAAAATTCAATTGGAAGCATGCAGCTACAACATAACTTAATGTTTTTAACATATTGGAAAAATAAGTTACTGAGTATAGGTTAAAATTCCTTTTGTAAAAAAAGGGAAAAGTTTTGGACACGCATGTCCAGAAAACGTGAAAGAAGGCACATATTTTGACATGTGTATGACGTCATGGAAAATAGAAAGTTCGAGAAATAGATAGAAAAACTTTAGAGTTAAGCAGACAGAAGCAGAGTGAGAGACTCAGAGAGAGTTTGATTTCGAACGTCTAGAAGCGAGACGATCACTTTTTAACTTAATATGTGAAGCTTTGAATTCTTGATGATGAAAACCACGGCCGGTCGTGTGAAGAAATAAACCCATCAGGTGTTTTTTGTAAACGTCGTCTTTGTGTTGTGATTCCAGCAAAAGGTAAAGTGAATTGTTATTATATGTCTATATGCCAGTGTTATAAAACATCTTACACACACGTCTCGACATCTCATATCGACAATGTAAACTCTACATCTCATATCAACACTAAGACTGTTTGAAGCTATCTACACAATGTCTGAACACTATCTCCTCACTCCAAGAGCTTTCTCACATCAACGCTTTCAAGTAATGAACATTTAATAAATAACAATCTCTTCATACCAGGAACAATCTCTCTTACAACAACATCTCTCTCACAACATCCCTATTAATAAAACTCTCTCTAAGACTCTCTAAGCATCACTTATAACAAGATTCTCTTTTAATGAAACCCCTATATAACACACACACAGAAAGAAACATATATATATATATTATATATATATATATATATATATATATATATATATATATATGCATACAGTGTATCACAAAAATGAATACACACCCCACATTTTTTTTCAAATATTTAAGTATATCTCCTCATGGGGCAACACTGAAAAATAATTGTTTGACACAATAAAATGGATGCAGCATATATAACAGAGTTAATTTATTTCCCTTCAAAAAAGTTGTGAATATAACATACAAAATGTAAACTTTCAATATGCCGTGTGGCCATTATCATTATCTAAAACGGCGTTTACTCTCCCGGGCACGGAGTTTACCAGAGCCTCACATGTGCCCACTGAAATGCTCTTCCATTCCTCAATTACGACATTGCGGAGCTGGCCGATACTTGATACTTCGTGCATTTCCACTTTCTGATTGAGAATCTCCCAAAGATGTTCTATTGGGTTCAAATCTAAAGACATGCTTGGTCACTCCATTTTTATTCTCAGCCTCTTCCGTTTAGTTAGACATGTGTTTTACGTAAAAGTATAGCGAGGGAAAACCAGATATTGAAGCTCAGATGAGCATTTGCCATAGAAAATAACAATAAACCATGGGTAGGCTCGCAGTGTCTTTGCTGCCGAAAATAGGTTGCTGGAAAGAGAAAAGGGCATTCCCCATTACGCTACAAAATCTAGTTTAACTTTTGTGGGGCAGGGTAAGGTCTTTTTGGCACGAGTACTCGTATTTTATGGAGCGATAGAAGGATTCCACTATTTTACCAGCAACCATGGCAACATATTTCATGTTACGTTCTATTTAAGATCAGGAGTTAAGATCAATCCCAGAAGCTTGTCAAAACATGGGGAATTCTCAAGACGAGAGCCATTAATTTCAGTTGATGTCAGATAGGGATTACAACGTTGAGGATGTAAAGATAGAAATTTGGTTTAAAAATAACCAGCTGCCTCTTTCTCCATTGTTCCACGAGCTCAAGATCAGTGGAGAGGGAATCGAAAAGAACTTGGTCATTTACAGCTTTTGATGTGTTGACATAGATGGTAGTGTCATCAGAATAAATCAATGAATAACCATATGATGTGATTTGGGAGATAATTTGTGTAAATCAGGAAGAAAGTTGATCCCAGGAATGACCATTGAGGACCTCTAGCATTAATAGCGTGGGCTTTGGAGTTCTGCCCATCAATTAGAGTAATGAACCAGTCAGAGAATAATAAGTTAATAATTGAGAAGACATTTCCAGCTATATCTTAGGTGGAAATTTTGTGAAGTACGTCTTTATGCCATACCCTATCATAAAACCTTTCATATTCTAAGAGCAATAGCCCTAGAAAGAAAGCCTCCGTGTAGATGTCTGCTTATCCTATGATATTAATTAGTAAATATTCTGTAGATTTAGCAGAACGAAAACCATATTGCATGTAATTTGGAAAGTTATTTTGCTGAGGTGGTTGACTACTTCTTTATTTAAAACGAGTTCCAGCAACTTACTCCTGACGGATAGGAGACTTATTGTCTGCATTAGAAGGGAGATGCGCGATCACCTGAATTGTTAAACACGGGCAATACTGATGAGTTTTTTCGGGGGTTGTTAATACACCGCTTAAACAACTTTGTAAATTGAAGCTTTTAAAAAGACTATAATTCGAATGCCGTCAGAGCTAGTTCCTTTACTTGAAACAAATACCCCCTAATTTCGGCCACCGATTCCGTAGTCAGGGGGTAGGACTGCCGACTGTAATCACGACGGTTCTAGGTTCGATCCTCGGCTTGGGAGAGGTGTTAGTCTAGCGGCACTGATGAGTTGTGAAACAACGAAACAGGCCTGTATGTCGATGACTAAAATATATTTTATATATATATATATATATATATATATATATATATATATATATATATGTATATATTGGGTGTTTAAAGGCGAAAAACTTAAAATTGAAACATATTTATTTTTATTCTAGATTTCGTAAATTTAAACTTTTGCATTTCATCATCCTTTGAAAATTCAGCTTGTCTAAGATTGTTTATCAAGTTTAACATGATATAATCAATTGACTAAAAAGAAACTGCTTAACGAATAATTTCACAGAAGAGGTATCTAAAATAACCCGCTCCTTTGTCCAATTAACCTAATTTGAATATTTCTATTGATATGTAAACTTGCCTGTCTATTATAAAAACGAACACAATAAACCACTTGGAAACAACATTCTGATATCATATTGCAGAAATACAAATTTTATATTCGATAGTGTAAAAAAAAACTAGATTACACGATGTAAGCACACGGTCCGAAGTAACGTGCACGAAAGTATATTTAAATTATACATGTTAAGACATTCAATATAATAACACACAGATCTATTTATGATCTAATATATATATATATATATATATATATATATATATATGTATATAATTTACTATCATATAATATACAAATACATGTACACACATAGATACATATGCATGTATGTATATATATGTGTTTTTGTTTGATTGTTATATTAGGTAAGGATGAAACAGCATGTACTAGTCTGAGTCAAAAATTCTAGTTGTGTCAACTGAATATCGCATGAACAATTTCCATTCATGCATCGGAGTATCATATAGTAACTACTCTTACCGTGGTTTGGGGAATAGAGTAACAGACTTTCCAAACAGATACGAAGAAGTGTTTATGACTGCTTTTATTCTGTGTCTTGCGTTTGGTATATACTACGTGACCTGCATTTCATTCTTTTCGCCAGGATAGTTTACCTTACATCCAAAATAGCAATATATTATATTAATTCAAATGCCAGTGCGATGCTGGTTATGTTGGGCGAACATCCTTGCGTCTTTTGACTCGTATAAACCAGCATGTTCCATCGAAGATCAGACAAGGGAGGGTTGGGTCTGGTATTCTCCCTCCTTATGCAGTCTTGGACTCTGCTATTAGCCAGCATTTGGTTGACAACCCGTGCTGTGCCGAAAGATATAAAATAGAATGGTTTAAGGTGCTACATAGACCGGACTCCAGAAACTAGTTAAAGATTTTGGAGGTTGTCTCTATTGCGGTGCGGAGACATTCCTTGTGCCGGCAGAAGCATCCATCTAACACATTGTTTCTCTTTGGGGAACTTTGAATCTTTTCTCTTATTTTTCCCCCTCGTTGTGCCAATATTTTAATCGTTTTTTAAACGTTAATAAACTTTATTTTAGTGTCCCTGTATTTTTGGCACATTCAATAGTTCCCCATCAGAACTCTTAGTTTCTACATTATTATTTTACGGTATCAATTTTCTCCTGATAAGATGATAGCTGAAACAGCTCTCGAGAGACTTCCTCATTATATTTAAAATTATATACTAATTCTGTACCTATGAACATTTTTTAAATATCTTCGGAAAAGGTATTATAAAGGTACTATTATTCGAAAAAGGAGTAGAATTAGACTTACCAACCTCTCCATATTTTTTCCGTTCTTGTCTGGAACAAGATGTGGCCCCAATTCATATCAGTAAACGCATTGCTTAATTTCCGGTGAAACCTAGTTTGTCTATGGAGCGGGCGTTCATACGAGACAATATTAATAAGTTGACGACGAAGCTAGAGGTGTATATTAGTAATCGTCATTACCTCTGGTCTGTAGTTAAGGGTTTCCTGTCTGTTTTTTTACTTTTACCGCTTTTGTAAGTATTTATCCATCGGTGATCAATTTGCTAAGCAACATGCTTCCAAAGACAATAATAAACATCTTTCTCTTCTGGTTCGTAGAAGATATGGGTGTGAACCCATTAATGGAAGCAAACATTTTTTTCAATCTTTCGAAAACTGAACTTATAGAAATTGAAAATAGATTTCTGTCTAAGGGATTGGATTTTTGTATCCCCCAACCAGTATAAATACAGAGAGCAGAGTTTCTGCCTTTGAAGTTTTGTTCTCTCAACTGTGACATAATGTTCCTATTTCCCCGGAAAGTGTTTCTGGGATGAAATCTAGTTTAGTTGCCCTAGCTCACCAATACAGTTACACACCTGTTGATTATAGTGACTTTGTCTTGAACATAACGCAAGTTACAACTATGAACGCGTTAAAATCCAATGCCAATATTTATATGTGCAAACAAGACAAAGTTGCAGGAGTAGTGATTTTGGACAAATCGGACTACGTTGAGAAAATGGCAGTTATTCTCAATGATGTTTCGGTCCTGTCGAGTTGACGGATAATCCTTGCAAGAACGAGGCAAAAATGCAAAGACGTCTACTTGCATTATTTAAAAAGAAAGTTTTTTGCAAGGACGTCTATGAAAGGATTAGCTCCTCTGGTTCACAACGTCCTAGAATGTATGGTCGCCCAAAAAATCCACAAGCAAGGTGTTCCACTGAGGCCTATTTTATCAATGGTTGGTTCGGCACAACATTCTTTGGCTCAGTGACTTGTGGAAATTCTGCAACCTGTGCGCGAGTTATATACCACACACTGTATCCCTGATTCTTTTCAGCATGTTGATTATGTACGTGAATTGGATTCTAATGCAGAGACATTTTTATGTGTTCATTTAATGTCTCTAGTCTCTTTACCAACATACCGTTGGATGAGACTATACGTATATGTACTGACGCGCTTTACGATGGTCACCTGACTGCTCCACGTTTTTCTAAAAAGGTTCTTATTGAACTCATTTTAATGTGCACAAAATCTGATATTATGTACTGTCAGGTCAACGGTGTGTACTTGTGGAGTCCGTTGGCCCCAACTTTAGCGGATATTTTCGTCGGGTACAATGAATCCGTTCTGTTTAACTCTATAACAAAACCCACTGCATATTTCAGATATGTTGACGACACTTTTGCTGTTATCCATCGCAAAGTGAAGCGTCGATGTTTTTTGATAGGTTGAATTCTTTGCATGGAACTCTAAAGTTCACTTTGGAAAGTGACAAGGAAAATTCGCTTCCCCCCTTGGATGCTCTTGTCGAACGTTCAAGGGAAGGGGGGCTTTCTCACTACAATTTATAGGAAGCCGACATTTACTGGCCTATATGTGAGCTGGTTGTTTTGTACCAAAATCACGTAAGGTCGGCTTAATTAATACTTTGTGTAAATAGAGCACTGATGATTTGTTCGCCTGACAGATTGGACGCCGGACTCGATGAAATCAGGGAATATTCATCAATAATGTTTATCCTGTTGACCTTATTGATGATAGTATTTTTAAAAAATAGTTGCGGATTAAAAAACTAAAAAAATTGGACCTTTGAAATGACTGACTTAGTTAAAATTACCGTGGATTGGGGAAAAGAGTAACAGACTTTCCAAACAGATTCGCAGAAGTATTTATGACTGCTTTTATTATGTGTCCTTGCGTTTGGTATATACTACGAGACCTGCATTTCATTCTTTTCGCCAGGATAGTTTGTCTTACATCCAAAATAGCAATATTGTATATTAATTCAAATGCCAGTGAAATGCTGGTTTGTTGGGCGAACATCCTTGCATCTTTTGACTCGTATAAACCAGCATGTTCCATCGAAGATCAGACAAGGGAGGATGGGGTCTGGTATTCTCCCTCTTGCTGCAGTCTTGGACTCTGCTATTGGCCGGCATTTGGATGACAACCCGTGCTGTGACGAAAGATATAAAATAGAATGGTTCAAGGTGCTACATGGAGCGGACTCCAGAAACTATTTAAAGATTTTGGAGTTTATCTCTATTGCGGTTCGGAAACCTTCTTTGTGTCGGCAGAAAAACACGTCTAACGCATTGTTTATCTTTGGAGAACTTTGAATCTTTTCTCCCATTATTTTTCGTTCCCCCCTCCTCGTTGTGCCAATATTTTAATCGTTTTTTAAACGTGTATAAACTTTTTTTAGTGTCCCTGTATTTTTGGCATATTCAATAATTCCCCATCATAACCCTTTACTTTCTACATTATTATTTTACGGTATCGATTTTCTCCTGATGATATGATAGCTGAAAGAGCTCTCGAGAGACTTCCGCCCATGATTTGAATATATATATATATATATATATATATATATATATATATATATAAATATATATATACACCTTACTATCATATAATATACAAATACATGTACACACACCTATATACATATGCATATATATGTATATATATATGTTTCTGTTTGATTGTGATATTAGGTAATGATTAACAGCATGTACTGTATGCCTTGTCTGAGTCCAAACTCTAGTTTTTTTTTCCATTGAATATCTTATGAACATTTTCCATTCATGCATCGGCGTATCATATAGTCATTACTTTTTTTTCTACGGCATAATAATTATTCATTGACCTGATACTAGATCTCATCAATTATTGAGTGCTTCTATTTTAGTATGCTTTAAATTGCATGATCTGATAAGATTTTTATGCATTTAAGTTTGAGTTGGTAATTTAATCTGAGTTCTGTCTTGAATTATTCGATATTTTATTAAGTTGAAAGCAATTAATATTGTGAGATGAATAAGGTTGAATTTTGTAAAACTCGTTACTTTTAAAAATGATTCACTTTAGGTTTTTAGTTACACACATTTCACTAATCTACCCACGGTCTAAGTAAACTGTTTATATATATATATATATATATATATATATATATATATATATATATATATATATATATATGCGCGTGTGTGTGTGTTTCTGTGTGTGTGTGTGTTTTGTGTATGTATAATTTTTTTAAAAATAATTTTGTAAAAATAATTAGATTACCTTAAAATTGGTCAGAAGCAAATATTAAATTTTCGGTGTAGTCATGCTAAAGACTCATATATATCTCGTGAGATTCCTATATAATATACCACATATCATTAGAAGCATTGGTAGCTCAGATATCCAGGATTACTTTGATACGAAAAGAAAGAATGAGAATTGATTTGGCTTACAATTAATCAGTTCATATTCAAAAGTAGTGGTCTGCCAACCCTCGCGATCAAAACGATTCATCCTTAAGCGAATATTTTCAGTAACTAGTAAATATTATTGGGTTTTTAGATTTAACCAAATGTGTTTAGTTATTAGTTATATGTTCATTCCTATGTGAAATTATTGTAATTGAACTAAGACTTGTGTTGTAATTATAAGTAACACAAATAAAAACTCTTATTAATATAATCTTTCTCGCTCTCTCTCTCTTTCTCTTTATATTTATATATATATATATATATATATATATATATATATATATACACCGACAGACACACATAGACATTTTAACTTTTATAGATATATAGATACATACGTGTGTGTATCTGACGAGGGGGAAATTTATACTAAGTTCATGTATATTTAATATTTTCAGGTAGTATGATAAACTGGGTCGTAATATAATCCTATTCCTAATCCACGCAGTGTTGAATATTTTGCAGAACATGTATAGCTATTTAGTATTATTCTGTTCTTGTTATACTTTCCTTGGGTTTTGAAAATGCAAGTAATTTCATGAAGTTTCTAGGTTTCGGCGATGTGTTATTTCCATTTGTATACATTTTCTCATGGCATCTGACAATACATTGGGAAATTGCAATAATCTGACCACACGGACAAGGGAAGTGTTGAATTTATTCAATAATTTTACAGTAAATATTTGTTTTGTTTTTACTCTAAGAAATGTTTATTCACTTGAAAATAACCTATATAATACCTTGTCCTATCAAGTAATATTCTATGTAAAGAATGCTAACATGCATAGGAAAATTGTACAATTAGTAAATAGCAATTTATATTCAGTTAATCGTATACAGGGAATGAGGATAGGTATCGATATTGAGTCTAAAATATTTTCGAATGTGTTAGTTTTATGCTTAAATGGCATTTCTCACTTTACAGAACATACATGAACACATACAACTGGTATTGTTATAAACAAATAAACATATTCCTGTTCGTCTCGCGGTTGTTTCTGGCATGGCCTAATGTTATTTCTACATTTTCATACGAACGGTTATCAAATGTTTCTTATGTTTTTATTACATCGATAACATTTCAAGTTGACAACATTGTATTGAACGTGCATATCATTTCTGCCTACCATTGTTACTTTTCAGGAACACTATTTTTCACTTTCTCTTTTTTAAATGCATTAATTCATTTTTTTTTATTATTAGAAAACGCTTGCCTTTTTTTTTTTTTTTGGTTTTGTAACCTGTATCTTCACAGGCCGACTCTCTCGGGAAAGGTTCGACAGCGTCACGCGAACGTTGCATGAGGCGAATGCATTTTTCAGTTTTACGTCACTGTGGATTCCGTGCGGTGTGAATCTAAGCTGTCGAAAATTCCCTTTTGTGGATGAATAACACACATTTCGAAAGAATTCTAAATTCATTGTTGTTATCAGTAAAAACTAATTCAAACCCCCCTTGTTTTGTTAAATTTTACATTTAATTCTTATTTTCTGCGCATACTGTTATTTTAAGTTAGAAAATTATCCTCAGCCCAGAGCTAAAGTCTGATAAGTCAAGTGATCTCTATTTTCTACAATATACTAACATTAGTGTGGTTTTGTTTGCGTGTGTCTATGCATATATGAGACAATTTTCCAACGTAAACTATTATTTAAATATTAAATGCTTTAAGTATGCATTCTGATATCCTTAAGTTGCGTTCACACACACACACACACACATTCACACACACAACACACACACACACACACACCTCTACACACACACCAAGAATTAACTTTTTGCGTTATTAACTGATGAATTTAATAATGTAATCGTATAGAAACACCCCCTCTAATATAGCAGGTTGGTTGGTTGTTTTTGTTTTACGGCAAATCAACACTTTCGGGTTATTTAATGCCGAATCCAAAGATTTTGAAGAAAAATTTTTAATAGAATACATTTGTTGTTTTCAAGTTGGTTTCTATTTAACCCATAGTTAAGACCCTAACAGGTACTACCACTCCGGATCAGATTGGACCTGCGAGCAAGTGTAATTAAAGGGTGGCTCCACACTCCCCAAATCCCGCAAGCTGGGGCCTCAACACTGGATATAGTTTAAGGTCATATCCAGAACCATCTAATATATAAGGAGATCATCCATTTATAATATAAGAAATGTTATTTTGTTTCATCGGACGATAGTTTCCCCGATGAATAAAGTGAAAACTAAAGAGTTACAAACTAATGCCTAAGTTCATAATAATGACGTCATATTAATGAAATGTATTAAAATGTAGAATGAATAATAACGATAAAAAGGCAGACTTTATATCTACTAATGAAATGGTTTTGATTTTATAAGAAACCCGTATTTTACCGTGTAAACTTTAGGTTTATATTTACAGTTTAATTGCCGCATTGTTCTCTCTCTCTTTCTTTCTCTCTCTCTCTCTTTCTCTCTCTCTCTCTCTCTCTATATATATATATATATATATATATAACGATTAATGAACAATGAAATATGAGTAAATGTTGCATTTTCTGCATTATTCGGACTACTATTCTCAGATGTCTTGTTATTATTGCAAATGTTCTCTTGGTGTGTATTGTGTCAGTAAACATTAGTGCATTTTCAAAATTTATTTTTGGTCATAAAATTAGACCTCGGAGACGCAGACAGAATGATAACTACAAAATTTATAAGATATATGCTCTCGTTCCCTCAATTCTGACCACATAAAAGTGTTAATTATCCTGTTTTTTTATGTATCTATCGATTGCTTAAGAAGATGATTGTGGAACTCCCAAGCGGCGGTTATTTAAACTGATTAGTAATCAATGTCATTCTCCGTTATGCGCCGGAAAGTATTGATTTTACAAAGGGTTTATTTTAAAGTTACATATAAATCCACATGTTTGTTTGTACGCGAGTGGATTTGTCTGTTATACTTATGTTTGGGAAATAATCCCTGATGTGTTCCTACCAGCTTGAAATATATACATTAGGTAAATCTGCTATTAATAAATTAAGCATAGTATATTCGGTGTGAAAAATTCAGATTAAATAGATGCATGTAAGCAATATTTTTTCTTTGTTTCATATGTTAACTTTTATTGCTGCTACTCTGAGGATGAGCCGTCGCAATCTTAACATTTATTTTTTCATTTTTTTGTACTTTATTTAATATGAATATAATTTGGGTTATCAATATCGTGTTGTTTATCATTCGGCACTGTTTTGTGTTTTCAAATTTCAGTATTTCTTGGATGTTACCTCGGAATGGTTAATGTTTTATAATTAGTTTCATAACTAAACAATAATGTTACTTTCTTAATTCTTTTTAATTGTGTTTCTTTCATATGTGTTCTACTATTATGTCTGTCGTTGTCAATTTTTTGCAGAAACCAAAAAGTTGAGAAATACAACGCGCAATAGTAATCAACTAAAATTATATAAAAAAATTTAATTGATAATTACTTTTTGTGCACTTAAGAATATAAGCTATATCCTCCTCGAGGTTATTCTAACGTTTTCTTTATTTAAGCGATGTCTTATTTATTTTTTCTTATTTTTTCAAAAATCGAAGGTAAACTGAGTAATATATCAGAGGGAAAAATAAGAGGATCTTAAAAATGTAAATAGATCCGGATCATAAAACCTTAGGAAAAAGATGATTTGTTTCACTTAAGTATCTTCAAATATGTTAAACTTTACTGAATTCGTGGTTTTAATGTTTCTCTAGGCATTCTTCGCCGCTAGTGATTTAAATATAGGGAAAATAACTTTCTACTTTATGGATGGGCATTAAATAGTTTTAATGGGGCGTCTTAAGTAGTAAAAGGTATATGAAAATATCGCATTGATACATGTTTAAACGGCGGGACGTTATTTTAGAATTGAAGCAGCACTTACGTGGCTAATTTTTTTTTTGCTTGTTTGCATGTGGAATCTGGGCATTAGAGTTACAACGTTGCCGGACTAGAAACCATGAATTCCGTATAGAAAACCGACCAAAATAATAACAATCACTAATTATCATGGCTAGGTAATAATGGTAACCGTATTATTTTTTAGTAGTTGTAGTAGTAGTATTAGTATTAGTATTAGGAGTAGTAGTATTTTTCATGAGATGTAATCACACAAGCCATCATCAAAGATGTATGTGACATTATTATTATTATTATTATTATTTTTTATTATTATTATTATTATTATTATTATTATTGTTATTATTATTGGCTTACAATGAGTTTTCACGCAGGTGATAAAGGATCTCTACTTGAAAATAGACTGTGCTGTACTCTGGAAGCTGAGTGACAACAAGTCACCCCAGATTTTCAGTACTCCCCACCTCTTTCGATTACATTGCAAATAAATTTGCATTTTCGTAGCATCAGCTTACCATTTATTCCTCGGCATTGGTCTCTACTGGATTTTGTGTATCAATAAACCTCGCGAATGTTCCCAATGTTCTTGGCACATGTCTTGTGGAGGTCTGGTAAACGGTATTTCTTTGGTCTTTCCATCCTCCTTGATACTTCTCCTATTTGACACCATCCTCCTTGATCCTTCTACTATTTTACACCATCGTGATAGGGTAAGGTGACGGGATGAAGGATGAGATAGAGAACTTATAGATATGCAGCTTCAATGTTCAGAGTTCCGCGTAACGCTTTTTCCTGTTTTGTCTCTGCAGCAGCTGGTCTGGTCCGCGCATGTGTTTCATGTTTGTTAGTCTCCGCATTAAAAAGTTTTCTTTTATATAACCCTAACGTTTTATCTGAGACAGAGAAACAAATAAACCAGAATTTTTCATTTTTATTTCATAAAAGCGCAATTGTTTTACACCTTAATACAGTAAATCCTTAACTCTTAAGGTTTTTGGTCGAACCTGTTATGATCTTGATAAGTGGTTTACATCCTTAGGTTAAACTGTTGTTACAGTCATAGAAACAAGATTCAAGGAGGGGGATTCTAATTGCGTTTGTATAGTGTCAAGCAATCGATACAAAACTTGATCAAATATTGTTATTGTCTTACGTAAAACTGATTTAAAATTAGCGGTCTTATATTAAAAGATAATATTACGTATAGGGCCAAACCGGTCTTTACAATGTAAGGATTTGTTCACAATGCACACAATGACATCTCACACGAAATGACATATGTTCGGCCAATGCTTAATATTCTACGAAATGGCACAGTTGTTTATTACAGAATGGACTCATTGATTTGATGCTCTCTAAAAAGAGTGGCTAACTTGTTAAATCTTAGTCTGGTAATCTTAGCTTCAGTTTAGTTTTTCTATGGCATGACTTTACGGATATTATATACAATATTGAGTCGACGTGTGAGATATGAGATCTGTCCTCATTTCGTTTTCAACCCACTTGCAACGACCTTATAACTTTGTACTCTAATCGTCATAGCTTCTTTTGTCTCGGTAGAAGTACGTTTTGTTCAGAGTTATAAAAAGTATAAAAACACTGGTATTTTCTTCGAAACTTAATAGATTTAACTATACATACACTTAATAGATTTAACTATACATAAACTTAATAGATTTAACTATACATTCGCATCGTATATTTTTTAGGAAAGATAACTCATACAAAAGACATAATCCTCATATTATATAGACATTAATATAGGCGGTCCGATCTAGTACTTATAAATACTACACTGACGAATAGAAAGGAATACTTTTTTTAATGAAAAGTATGTGCATTATCAAGGTGAAACCATAGGTACATTTATAATTAGGGTAATTACAATTAGGAAAATTAGCGTAACTTCATGAAAGAAAAAAAATGGCACATGCATATTTCATACGGTGAAAACAACTTTGCAATCATATAAATATGCTTGCTAGTATGTGGAGAGAGATGTGCACTTGTTACTTAAAGTAGTACTGAAACAGAATAACTGTTTTGAAACAGAATAACTGATTTTTAAATTCATTGGAACTCTGTTTAACGTTTGTGATTGATTAAACGTTCCTATGACAATAGCGAACTCATAAGTTTCGAACATGTCAAAGAAATATGCTTTACTGAAAAATTTAGGAGAACAAACTCTGCGCCGTATGGACATCGATGGTTACGGATTTTTAACCCCTGCTTATATGAGATGAAACCCAGCTTTTATATATATATAGTATCATGTAGTGTCTTCCTGTGATATTGATATATAAACATAGACATTCTAGTTATTATACATTAGTTATAATCAGCATGAACTCTTCGTTATCAATATTGGCGACGAAATATGTGTGGCATTTAATAAAATCAAGTACATTCAAAAGATGACTTTAATATTTATTAACTAATCCGTTGTTTGTAAGGTGACAGACCAAAAAAACCGTAATATCTTATGTTCTAAATCAGGAATAATAAGTAGACTACATGAACACCAAGAATAAATTAAAGCATTTTCTTAGTCTATATAAGTTATTCTGTGTAAATTACTGGATTTCAGTTTAAAATCTGTTAAAGTAAACCGTGCACTTACTTTGCAGATCTTAATAATGATATTTTCATCGAAATTATCTTTTAATAATTTACATGACAAGCACTAAAACCAAATCCGTTTATTTTAGGGAGCAAGGGAAATTAAAATGCTACTTATCTCGAATTTCATTCCTGGAACCGCTTCCATTTCGATAGAAAATATTGTACATGTTTACCTGACTGTGCACACATGTAAGGTATATAATGTGCTGTTTGCAAACACCTTGCTGGCCAACTATCTTAATTGTATGGCATTAAATCCATTCAGGATAGCCATATTTCCACTCATCGCAGTATGCTTAGTTTGGGATAAATAAAGGTATAAACACTCATATAAAAATAAATAGTAAAAACAATACATTATAAAATGTCAATTTACATAGATTGTGTTAAATATTATCTAGAATTATTCATCCAGTGAGAAATAATTATGCTAAACTGAAACAGTAAAATGAACACAACAGTATAAATAGAAGAAATCGAGGTAAAATATTCAGATATCCGTATTTGTCAGAAAATGATGCATTTCATATGTGTGCATACATCGTATGTTGATTCGGACAGAGGTACGACCCGATAACAATTTTATAATGCTTCTAGCAAAGCAAGAATATAATGAATAATTTATATTGTCATATATAACTTTGGCTTTTAGATATAATTTTAAATCGCTTTTCAGTTGTAGTAGTTATCTTAAAACAGCGTATTTTCTATTTTTTATAATGCGTCCCATATTTACTAGTTAGGAGCATCTAAGCACGGCTTTGCTCGGGCCCTATGTACTGTCCGTACCATTATGTTGATATATATATATATATATATATATATATATATATATATATATATATATATATATAAAGTATGACTCATGTCAAGTTAAGCTACATCTACAATTTCTAGTGTTAAGACCCAAAATTCGCAGCGGAGTTTTGCAGAGTCGGCAAGGGTAAACTCTTTCAACTTTGACCTCATTCCTATCCTAAACTCCCAACGGAAAATTCATTAAAAATCTTTCTGCATGTCTGAATACTCTTTTGTAAAATTTCTAATGTTTAGACCAAAAATTGCCTAAATAGGTTTATAGAAACCACAAAGGTCAAATCTCATGAACTTCAATACCTTTGCAGACAAATGTTCGGCCAAAAGGCGAATAAAAGCTGGTCCCATGTCTGGTTTCACTTTATGTTAGATTTAAAATGTTTAGACCAAAAATGGTTGAGTAATTTGGTAGATATCGCAGGGGTAAAATGTTCTATAATTTGCCCCCAATTTTGACCCCTTCGCATTTATTTTTGCGATCTCAAATATAATTGAATTTTAATCCAGGTTCAAGTAACCTACATCTAAAAATTTCAGGTGTTTAGACAAAAAATTGGCAGAGGAGTTTGGTAGAGATTATAAAGGTCAATTCGTTAAACTTTGACCCTTTGAAAGTAACCTTCTTGCTGGAAACCGATTATAAATATTTTCCCAAATGTCAATATCCCTTAGGTCAAATCTCCAGTTTTAAGACTGAAAATAGACAGAGTAGTTTGATAGGGAAATGTACACACAAAGACACAAGCGCAGATATACAATTTCACATTTTGCAGAGAGAAAGCAGACATTTTTATAGGTTCAACTGCCATTTAAGGAGATAATGGATCTCAGATCTAGCATTAATTAAAATTCACAATTTTATTTATAATAAGCTTGAAAACCGTTCGATCCCAAAAAGTTTTCTTTTTCGCTCTACTCTATTAGTACCTAGGAAAAACCGCCTGTAAACAGTACACACACACACACACACACACACACATATATATATATATATATATATATATATATATATATATATATATATATATAAATGTTTAGAGGTAAAAACATTTATATAACAATTTAAATAAAATCTGCGTAAATTTCTCAAGAGCTTTTTCGGCTATCATCTCGTCAGGAAAAAATCGATAGTATACAAAACAATATTATTGGCGAAATTAAAGAGCAATACGAGGAATTTGGGTGTGCCAAAAATAAGGAGAGAAAAGCCATTAAAAGAAAGATTTATTCTGAAACTACTGCGTTTAAAAGCGATTAAAACTTGATACAACGAGAGGAAAGACGAGGGAGACAGGGTCAAAGTTCCCCAAAGAAAAATAATGTTTTCGTTGTCTCCTTTCGCCGGCATAAGGAAGGTTTTCGAACCTAATTAGAGACAAACACCAACATCTTTAAATGGGTTTTGGAGGCTGCTCTGCGTAACACCTCGAACCACTCCATTTTATATTTACCATCACAGCATGGATACTCAACCAAATGCTGCCCAATACCTGACTCTAAAGCTACGGAAGGAGGGAGACTACCGGATCCTACCCTCCCCTTTGTAATTTTACATGGAACGGTTTATACGAGTTAGCAAATGCAAAGATTATCGCCCGACTTAACCAGCATAGCACTGGTATTTAAATTGATAAACACTATTACTAATTTGGGTGTAAGGCAAACTATCTTGTCGAAAATAAGGAAAAGCAGATCTCGTAATGTATACCAAACACAATGAAACAGTGTAGAAGCACTTATAAACATTCTAAAAATCTATTTGTGAATTTAATACTCTTGCCCTCAATCCACGGTAATTTTAAATAAACCGGACACTTCGCAGGCTCATACTTTTTAGGGGATTTGAAACTATCAACATCTTGTCAATGAAGTATTCAATAAGGTCTAAGGGTTAACACTTATTGATAAGTAGTTCTCTGATCTTATAAAGTTCGGAGTCAAATCTATTAGATGTATATATCATGATCGCTCTATGTACAAGCGTATTAATTAAGCTTACCTTACGTGACGTCGGTACAAAGGTCGACTAATTCACATATAAGCCTGTAAAAGTAGGCTTCCTATAAATGGTAGTGGAAAAGCCCCCATTAACGTTCAACAAGAACATCCAAGAAGGGAAGAGAAGTGTCCTTCTCACTTTCCACAATGAATGTAAAAGCCCCATGCAAAAAATGCAACGTATTAGAAATGGTAACGCTTCACTTTGCGATGAAAACATGGCAAAAGTGTCGTCAACATGTCTGAAATATATGGTGGGTATTTTAGCAAAATTAAACAAACCAGATTCGTCTTAATCGAAAAAAAATATCAGCAAAAATTGGGGCCAACGGACTCCCCATTGTAACCCCGGCGACCTGACTGTACATAATGGCAGCAAAGCTGCATTCCACTGATTTGGTGCACATTAAAATGAGTTCAGTAAATATCTATTTGGTATAGATATGTTCATATCATATCACTCATTTAAAAAAAGGCATATATAAAGCATGACATATACATAAAAATATGTACATACGACGCATATAAGTATGTGTTTTAGAAGGCATAATATGTATATATATATATATATATATACAAATAAACAAATAGCTACATATATAAATACCCCCTACACACACACACACACATATATATATATATATATACACATATATATATATATATATATATATATATATATATATATATATATATATATATATATATATATATATTGTAAGATAATCTCCGTAAAATTACATCGGGTTTTTTATCAATCTTTTTAACACATCCGATGGAGAACAGGATTTTCAGTTGAGAAATATTTTTTAACGTACAAAAACTCATGCAATCTATTTTCCTTCCGTTTATGAATGAGTATTTATTTATTTACTTCAGTCCACTGATCGAGACCGATGGGAGAAAATGACTTATGAGGAATAGGATATTGTTCAAAATCGGAAACCAGTTGCAATTAGGAACACATAAAAAATCAGTACGCTATTATTCAGCAACAATCACCAGGCAGGGATTACTGCATGTAAACCTGTATGCAAGAATATATCAACATGAGATAAAATATAAAAATGAGGGTGATAACTAGAAAAATAAAATGAAGTATATGAAGAACGTAGAGAAACAGAGAAAGAAACGAATAAAAAAGATTGATATATCGTTTCATGCATCGTACACATATTCAGATTATGTATATATATATATATACTAGCAATCAGTGCCCGGCGTTGCCCAGGTGTTTTGAGGTTAATCCTGAGAAAAAAAAAACGGTAAATTTTTTAAAACTTTGACCCCTATTATGACCTCTTAACATTTATTGTTTAGGGATCAAGTAAAGTTAATAAGTTAGATCCATGTCCAAGGTATCTATATCTAAAATATCACGTGTTTACTGTTTAGACCCAAAATTGTAGGAGGAGTTTGGTAGAGTTCTCAAAGGTCAAATCGTTGAATATTGACCACTTAATCGCCAAATTTCTGTCGAAAACCTATCACATCGATTTTCCCAAATCTCAGTACCCTGTATATCAAATTTCGAATCTCTAGGCTTAAAATTGACAGAGTTTTAGCGTAGGGAAATGCACACAGACACACACAGACACTTATATATATATATATATATATATATATATATATATAAACATGTGTGTGGCATCCGTACAATAATTTTTTTTTCAATATTTCCATTTTTAATGTCGTCACTACACTGTATAAGTATCGGTAGCCTTATCAACACCCCTTTTTTCTATTTATTTAAAAAGAAAATACAACTTTATACAAATTCCCTATTAGTTTTTTTTCGGTTCTCTTATACGATTTTCATCTTTATTTAACTATTACGTGTAATTATATTCATACAGATATTCTATATGATTTATATTTGCGTAGAAATGAAGAAAATCAAATTTACTGTGTATTTATCGTGTTGCCATAACAACGTGAAGTAGCCAAGGACGGTAGTGGACGTGAGTGTGTGTGCGTGTGTGCGCGTGTTTTCGTGCTGTAATGTTTGTAGTGGTAGTAGTACTAATAATCCCTCTAGCGTTTGCTTTCTTGTTGTGTGAATGGCGGACGTTGTGTCGGAGGTTGGATTGTGAAGTTTCGTATTTTTGTAATTTGTAAATGGCAAGTTAGAAAAAAATTAAACCCTTCCAAGATGGACAATAAATAAGACCAAAATATTTTATGGTCA